>NW_028134331.1:0-67000 GCF_964662115.1 Mustela nivalis | reverse complement strand
ACCTTCAGTTTTGGAGCAGTTCACAAATCCCATCGTAGGCAAAACTTTCTGGCCTCATGAAGCCCCCACACCCTTCAGGAAGAGGCCATGCTGGACAAGAACTCTAGCCTGAGGCACGTCTCATAGTTGACATGACCTCAGTGCAGGAGATCTCGATTCAGCCTCTGCAGAGTGGGCCTGCCGTGCCCTCGGTCCCAAACCTCACGCTAGCTTGTGTTTTCAGACTTCCTTCCTCACACTCCTGGCAAACAAGCCCTCCGGACTAGGAACTCCGGAACCAAAACCCAGCCCAGTGTCTGCCCAACGGAAGAAAAACGTTTCCCTGTGGGGCTCTCCATAAAACCCAGATGAGGATCAACCTGCTCGGGCTCGACGGTACCCGAACTGGATAGGCTGCTCTGGGCACTCATGCTCTGCCTGACACAGCCTGAAGCCAGACGTCCAGACAGACAAGGAGACAGCTGGCCGCACACCCAGCACTTCGGACACGCCATGGTCTTATGCCGTCACCTCATCCTAACCTTGGTTTTCAGATATCTGAACCTAGACATTATATCAATTCTCCACACAGCTGGGTATAGCAAGCACAAAACAGAACTCCTCCTTCCCCATGGCTGTCAAGCTTGCTCTTGGCATGGAGTCACACCTTCAGGGTGGGAGAAACCTTCATGGCCACTGATGCCACGCCCAAACTTGAGTGCTGCTTGGGCACAAATTCACACTGTGACCCTCAGCATGAGCCCCATGTCAAAGAAAGGCCTGTCAGGACCTGGACCAAGAGCCCACATATGGGGCTTGCCAAGCCCCTATGCACCCAATCCTCACCACGGTTTGAATTTTCCAGTCGCCCCGCCCGTACCTGGAGCTCTGCTCTGGAATCCCTTTCTTGGAGAGACCCATGAGCCAGACAACACGACTCCACCCTTCCCACAAAATGACCCCAAACTCTTGGGAGCTGGGACAAAACCCCAGAGAGGGATACTCGTCCACAGTACCTGAGGCCACCGCTCCAATCCATGGCTATCCCGGACACAACATCCAGAGACAAAAGCCTGAAGGAACGCCTCCCACTCGCCCTTGTTTCAGAGGCCCTGGAGCTCCATCTCGGGCTGTACATCCGGCCGGCCATACCCTAAGCGCCACTCATAAGCTGAGTTTGTGTATTCAGACTTCTGTGCCCACAGCCTGGACCCACACAACATCCAGGCTAGGGCCTCTGGACCAAACAGCGAAAGATTTTGCCTGCCCTCTCCAAGGAAAGTGTGCCCAATCCATTGACCACAACCCTACAGGTTAGGGAAAAGCTCCAAGGTCCCTGAGGCCATCAATAGTATAGGCCACCCTGGACTAAGAGGGGCTCTCTGACACCAGCGGAGCAACTATCTCCACTTAGACTCTCAGACAGTGTCCCCAGAGACAGAAGGTTGAAATGGACAGGCCCCCAGGCCCTAATCTGAACCTTAGCTTTGGTTTCCATGTTTCCGTTCTCAGAGGACTGTTTTCGTAGACCAGCACATGGGGCTTTTCTGAGGCACCAAACCAAACATCTCTCATCTCCACATGGGCAGCTTTCTTACTGGGATGTATCAAACACTTCAGGTAGGAGAGTCCGCAGGACCACTGAACACCCAGCACATTCCAAGGTCTCCATGGACCCAAACGCACATTATGACGCATCCTCAGGAGAGGCCATTTCAACTCAGCCCCCTGGGTCGCGTGTTCCAGAGGCAGCAGATCAAACATATTTTGTCGCTAATAGCCAATGGGAATACGAGGCATGCTGTACAGGGATCCATCCTTCGAACCCTGCTCTCCAGTCCTTCCGTATGGTATGTCCTGGAGCCATGCAACAGGACTCGAATGTCCCGCAGAAGGAAACCTTGTGGTTTGGGGCAACCTCCAAACTCAGCGTGGGAAAACTTCCTTGGCCTCATGAGGCCCCCACTTCATGAAGGTGCCATCATGGACACATACTCCAGCCTCAGCCAACGTCTGATCCTCAGCCTGACTTCAGATGCAGGAGATTTTGATTCAGCCTCTGCAGAGTGGGCCTGCTCTGCCCTTGGCTCCAATCCTCACACTAGCTTGTGTTTTCAGACTTCCGTCCTCACACTCCTGGCCCACAAACCCTCCCTACTGGGAATTCTGGGGCCACAATGAAGCACTGTGCCTGCCTCCCAGGAGAAAATCATTGTCTATGGCGCTGCCCAGAAACCACAAATGAGGATCAAACTGCTTGGCCCTCGGCAACACCCCAATTGCATAGGCTACCTTAAACAGTGATGCTCTGTCGCAAATAGCCTGAGCCCAGACCTTCCAACAGACACCGACACAGCTGGCTGCACACCCAGCACATTGGACCCGCCACTGCCTCAGGCCACCATCCATTCCCAACCTGGGTTTTCAGTCATCGGAACCTAGACCTTATCTCCAATCCCTGCACAGGGGGGAACCTGATGCACAAGTCAGAACCCCTCCTTCCCCATGGCAAGAAACCTTGCTGCTGGCAGTGAGTCAAACCTTCAGTGTAGGAGAAAACGGCATGGCCCATGAGGCCACGCCCAAGCGTGAGGGCCGCCTTGGGCACAAACACACATTGTGACCCTCAGCGTGAGTACCTTATTCAGGTAACGCCTCTCAGTGACTGGACCAAGAGCCCGCATATGTGGCTTGCCATGCCCATAGGCACCCAGGACTAACTAGATGGTGTGTATTCCAGTTGAGGGAACCGACTGCTGTGCTCTAGAATCCCTCTCCTGGGGGGTCCCCTGTGGCAGAAAACAGTACTCTTCATTCCCACAGAATGAACACAAACACTTGGGAGCTTGGACAATCCCCCGAGAGGAAGGCTCTTCCTCGGCCTCTGAGACAACCCCTACCCTGACCGGACACTGTAAACGCAACACCCAGAGACAAAATCCTGAGTGACTGCCTCCCACTTGCCCTACTTTGATTTCCAGAGGATCTCCCCTCACGGACTAGAGATCAGGCCTGCCATTACATTGGCCCCTAGCTGAGCCAAGTTTGCTTTTTCAGACATCTGTCCCCACAGCCCTGGCAAACACAGCCTCTAGGCTGGGTCCTCTGGAGCCATACCACAGGACCGTGCCTGCTCTCTCCTGGGAAACTGTGTCCATTCCTTTGGCCACACACCTCCAGAATATGAGAAACCTCAAGGCCTCCGAGGAAATCCCACTACTGGGAGCCTCACTGGACTCACAGGGGCATTCGGACACAAGCTGAGCAGCTACATCCATGAATGCATGCACACAGATGTCAACAGAGATAGAAGCTTGAGCCGGACAGGCCTTTAGGCCGTAGTCTCAACTCTTGCTTTGGTTTCCACGAATCACTCCTCAGAGGCTTTGGTTCGAAGAACAGGGTAATGGGCTTTCCTGAGGAACGGAACAGAACTCCTCTCGTCTCCACATGGGAGTTTCCTTGTTGGAGCCGTGTCAAACACCTCATGTTGGAGAATCCTGCAGAGTCCCTGAGCCACCTCCACATTCCAAGGTCTCCCAGGCCACCAAGCCACAGTAGGACTCATCTTCAGGAGAGTCCATTTCAACTCTCCCCTCTGGGTAGCTCACCCAGGAGCCCGCAGATTGAGCCTGCCTTGTCCTGACTAAAGAGTGGGAATATGAGGTGGCGTTCCCAGGAATCCATGCTTAGACACCTGCTCTCGAGTCTTTCCATATGGGGCCTCTTGGAACCATCCAATAGGACTCGACTGTCATGCAGAAGGTAACCTTCAGTTTTGGAGCAGTTCAAAAATCCCATCGTAGGCAAAACTTTCTGGAATCATGAAGCCCCCATACCCTTCAGGAAGAGGCCATGCTGGACAATAACTCTAGCCTGAGGCACGTCTCATAGTTGACATGACCTCAGTGCAGGAGATCTCGATTCAGCCTCTGCAGAGTGGGCCTGCCGTGCCCTCGGTCCCAAACCTCACGCTAGCTTGTGTTTTCAGACTTCCTTCCTCACACTCCTGGCAAACAAGTTTTCCGGACTAGGAACTCGGGAACCAAAACCCGTCCAGTGTCTGCCCAACAGAAGAAAAACGTTTCCCTGTGGGGCTCTCCAGAAAACCCAGATGAGGATCAACCTGCTCGGGCCTCGACGGTACCCGAACTGGATAGGCTGCTCTGGGCACTCATGCTCTGCCTGACACAGCCTGAAGCCAGACATCCAGACAGACAAGGAGACAGCTGGCCGCACACCCAGCACTTCGGACACGCCATGGTCTTATGCCGTCACCTCATCCTAACCTTGGTTTTCAGATATCTGAACCTAGATATTATATGAGTTCTCCACACAGCTGGGTATAGCAAGCACAAAACAGAACTCCTCCTTTCCCATGGCTGTCAAGCTTGCTCTTGGCATGGAGTCACACCTTCAGGGTGGGAGAAACCTTCATGGCCCCTGATGCCACGCCCAAACTTGAGTGCTGCTTGGGCACAAATTCACACTGTGATCCTCAGCATGAGCCCCATGTCAAAGAAAGGCCTGTCAGGGCCTGGACCAAGAGCCCACATATGGGGCTTGCCAAGCCCCTATGCACCCAATCCTCACTACGGTTTGAATTTTCCAGTCGCCCCGCCCGTACCTGGAGCTCTGCTCTGGAATCCCTTTCTTGGAGAGACCCATGAGCCAGACAACACGACTCCACCCTTCCCACAAAATGACCCCAAACTCTTGGGAGCTGGGACAAATCCTCAGAGAGGGATACTCGTCCACAGTACCTGAGGCCACCGCTCCAATCCTCGGCTATCCCGGACACAACATCCAGAGACAAATCCTGAAGGAACGCCTCCCACTCGCCCTTGTTTCAGAGGCCCAGGAGCTCCCTCTCGGGCTGTACATCCGGCCAGCCATACCCTAGGCGCCACTCATAAGCTGAGTTTGTGTATTCAGACTTCTGTGCCCACAGCCTGGACCCACACAACATCCAGGCTAGGGCCTCTGGACCAAACAGCGAAAGATTGTGCCTGCCCTCTCCAAGGAAAGTGTGCCCAATCCATTGACCACAACCCTACAGGTTAGGGAAAAGCTCCAAGGTCCCTGAGGCCATCAATAGTATAGGCCACCCTGGACTAAGAGGGGCTCTCTGACACCAGCGGAGCAACTATCTCCACTTAGACTCTCAGACAGTGTCCCCAGAGACAGAAGGTTGAAATGGACAGGCCCCCAGGCCCTAATCTGAACCTTAGCTTTGGTTTCCATGTTTCCTTTCTCAAAGGACTCTTTTCGTAGTCCAGCACATGGGGCTTTTCTGAGGCACCAAACCAAACATCTCTCATCTCCACATGGGCAGCTTTCTTACTGGGATGTATCAAACACTTCAGGTAGGAGAGTTCCGCAGGGCCACTGAACAACCAGCACATTCCAAGGTCTCCATGGACCCAAACGCACATTATGACGCATCCTCTGGAGAGGCCATTTCAACTCAGCCCCCTAGGTCGCGTGTTGCAGAGGCAGCAGATCAAACATATCTTGTCGCTAATAGCCAATGGGAATGCGAGGCATGCTGTACAGGGATCCATCCTTCGAACCCTGCTCTCCAGTCCTTCCATATGGTATGTCCTGGAGCTATGCAACAGGGCTCGATTGTCCCGCAAAAGGAAACCTTGGGGTTTGGGGCAACCTCCAAACTCAGCGTGGGAAAACTTCCTTGGCCTCATGAGGCCCCCACTTCATGAAGGTGCCATCATGGACACATACTCCAGCCTCAGCCAACGTCTGATCCTCAGCCTGACTTCAGATGCAGGAGATTTTGATTCAGCCTCTGCAGAGTGGGCCTGCTCTGCCCTTGGCTCCAATCCTCACAATAGCTTGTGTTTTCAGACTTCCGTCCTCACACTCCTGGCCCACAAACCCTCCCTACTGGGAATTCTGGGGCCACAATGAAGCACTGTGCCTGCCTCCCAGGAGAAAAACATTGTCTATGGCGCTGCCCAGAAACCACAAATGAGGATCAAACTGCTTGACCCTCGGCAACACCCCGTTTGCATAGGCTACCTTAAACAGTGATGCTCTGTCGAAAATAGCCTGAGCCCAGACCTTCCAACAGACACCGAGACAGCTGGCTGCACACCCAGCACATTGGACCCGCCACTGCCTTAGGCCACCATCCATTCCCAACCTGGGTTTTCAGTCATCGGAACCTAGACCTTATCTCCAATCCCTGCACAGGGGGGAACCTGATGCACAAGTCAGAACCCCTCCTTCCCCCTGGCAAGAAACCTTGCTGCTGGCAGTGAGTCAAACCTTCAGTGTAGGAGAAAACGGCATGGCCCATGAGGCCACGCCCAAGCGTGAGGGCCGCCTTGGGCACAAACACACATTGTGTCCCTCAGCGTGAGTACCTTATTCAAGTAACGCCTCTCAGTGACTGGACCAAGAGCCCGCATATGTGGCTTGCCATGCCCATAGGCACCCAGGACTAACTAGATGGTGTGTATTCCAGTTGAGGGAACCCACTGCTGTGCTCTAGAGTCCCTCTCCTGGGGGTTCCCCTGTGGCAGGAAACAGTACTCTTCATTCCCACAGAATGAACACAAACACTTGGGAGCTTGGACAATCCCCTGAGAGGAAGGCTCTTCCTCGGCCCCTGAGACAACCCCTACCCTGACCGGACACTGTAAACGCAACACCCAGAGACAAAATCCTGAGTGACTGCCTCCCACTTGCCCTACTTTGATTTCCAGAGGATCTCCCCTCACGGACTAGAGATCAGGCCTGCCATTACATTGGCCCCTAGCTGAGCCAAGTTTGCTTTTTCAGACATCTGTCCCCACAGCCCTGGCAAACAGAGCCTCTAGGCTGGGTCCTCTGGAGCCATACCACAGGACCGTGCCTGCTCTCTCCTGGCAAACTGTGTCCATTCCTTTGGCCACACACCTCCAGAATATGAGAAACCTCAAGGCCTCCGAGGACATCCCACTACTGGGAGCCTCACTGGACTCACAGGGGCATTCGGACACAAGCTGAGCAGCTACATCCATGAATGCATGCACACAGATGACAACAGAGATAGAAGGTTGAGCCGGACAGGCCTTTAGGCCGTAGTCTCAACTCTTACTTTGGTTTCCAGGTGTCACTCCTCAGAGGCTTTGGTTCGAAGAACAGGGTATGGGGCTTTCCTGAGGCAAGGAACAGAACTCCTCTCGTCTCCACATGGGAAGTTTCCTTGTTGGAGCCGTGTCAAACACCTCATGTTGGAGAATCCTGCAGAGTCCCTGAGCCACCTCCACATTCCAAGGTCTCCCAGGCCACCAAGCCACAGTAGGACTCATCTTCAGGAGAGTCCATTTCAACTCTCCCCTCTGGGTAGCTCACCCAGGAGCACGCAGATTGAGCCTGCCTTGTCCTGACTAAAGAGTGGGAATATGAGGTGGCGTTCCCAGGCATCCATGCTTAGACGCCTGCTCTCGAGTCTTTCCATATGGGGCCTCTTGGAACCATCCAATAGGACTCGACTGTCGTGCAGAAGGTAACCTTCAGTTTTGGAGCAGTTCACAAATCCCATCGTAGGCAAAACTTTCTGGCCTCATGAAGCCCCCACACCCTTCAGGAAGAGGCCATGCTGGACAAGAACTCTAGCCTGAGGCACGTCTCATAGTTGACATGACCTCAGTGCAGGAGATCCCGATTCAGCCTCTGCAGAGTGGGCCTGCCGTGACCTCGGTCCCAAACCTCTCGCTAGCTTGTGTTTTCAGACTTCCTTCCTCACACTCCTGGCAAACAAGCCCTCCGGACTAGGAACTCCGGAACCAAAACCCAGCCCAGTGTCTGCCCAACGGAAGAAAAACGTTTCCATGTGGGACTCTCCAGAAAACCCAGATGAGGATCAACCTGCTCGGGCCTCGACGGTACCCGAACTGGATAGGCTGCTCTGGGCACTCATGCTCTGCCTGACACAGCCTGAAGCCAGACGTCCAGACAGACAAGGAGACAGCTGGCCGCCCACCCAGCACTTCGGACACGCCATGGTCTTATGCCGTCACCTCATCCTAACCTTGGTTTTCAGATATCTGAACCTAGACATTATATCAATTCTCCACACAGCTGGGTATAGCAAGCACAAAACAGAACTCCCCCTTCCCCATGGCTGTCAAGCTTGCTCTTGGCATGGAGTCACACCTTCAGGGTGGGAGAAACCTTCATGGCCCCTGATGCCACGCCCAAACTTGAGTGCTGCTTGGGCACAAATTCACACTGTGATCCTCAGCATGAGCCCCATGTCAAAGAAAGGCCTGTCAGGGCCTGGACCAAGAGCCCACATATGGGGCTTGCCAAGCCCCTATGCACCCAATCCTCACCACGGTTTGAATTTTCCAGTCGCCCCGCCCGTACCTGGAGCTCTGCTCTGGAATCCCTTTCTTGGAGAGACCCATGAGCCAGACAACACGACTCCACCCTTCCCACAAAATGACCCCAAACTCTTGGGAGCTGGGACAAATCCCCAGAGAGGGATACTCGTCCACAGAACCTGAGGCCACCGCTCCAATCCACGGCTATCCCGGACACAACATCCAGAGACAAAAGCCTGAAGGAACGCCTCCCACTCGCCCTTGTTTCAGAGGCCCAGGAGCTCCCTCTCGGGCTGTACATCCGGCCTGCCATACCCTAGGCGCCACTCATAAGCTGAGTTTGTGTATTCAGACTTCTGTGCCCACAGCCTGGACCCACACACCTCCAGGCTAGGGCCTCTAGGGCCACAGCGAAAGATTGTGCCTGCCCTCTCCAAGGAAAGTGTGCCCAGTCCATTGACCACAACACTACAGGTTAGGGAAAAGCTCCAAGGCTCCTGAGGCCATCAATAGTGTAGGCCCCCCTGGACTAAGAGGGGCTCTCTGACACCAGCGGAGCAACTATCTCCACTTAGACTCTCAGACAGTGTCCCCAGAGACAGAAGGTTGAAATGGACAGGCCCCCAGGCCCTAATCTGAACCTTAGCTTTGGTTTCCATGTTTCCGTTCTCAGAGGACTGTTTTCGTAGACCAGCACATGGGGCTTTTCTGAGGCACCAAACCAAACCTCTCTCATCTCCACATGGGCAGCTTTCTTACTGGGATGTATCAAACACTTCAGGTAGGAGAGTTCCGCAGGGCCACGGAACAACCAGCACATTCCAAGGTCTCCATGGACCCAAACGCACATTATGACGCATCCTCAGGAGAGGCCATTTCAACTCAGACCCCTGGGTCGCGTGTTCCAGAGGCAGCAGATCAAACATATCTTGTCGCTAATAGCTAATGGGAATGCGAGGCATGCTGTACAGGGATCCATCCTTCGAACCCTGCTCTCCAGTCCTTCCATATGTTATGTCCTGGAGCCATGCAACAGGACTCGAATGTCCCGCAGAAGGAAACCTTGTGGTTTGGGGCAACCTCCAAACTCAGCGTGGGAAAACTTCCTTGGCCTCATGAGGCCCCCACTTCATGAAGGTGCCATCATGGACACATACTCCAGCCTCAGCTAACGTCTGATCCTCAGCCTGACTTCAGATGCAGGAGATTTTGATTCAGCCTCTGCAGAGTGGGCCTGCTCTGCCCTTGGTTCCAATCCTCACACTAGCTTGTGTTTTCAGACTTCCGTCCTCACACTCCTGGCCCACAAACCCTCCCTACTGGGAATTCTGGGGCCACAATGAAGCACTGTGCCTGCCTCCCAAGAGAAAAACATTGTCTATGGCGCTGCCCAGAAACCCCAAATGAGGATCAAACTGCTTGGCCCTCGGCAACACCCCAATTGCATAGGCTACCTTAAACAGTGATGCTCTGTCGCAAATAGCCTGAGCCCAGACCTTCCAACAGACACCGACACAGCTGGCTGCACACCCAGCCCATTGGACACGCCACTGCCTTAGGCCACCATCCATTCCCAACCTGGGTTTTCAGTCATCGGAACCTAGACCTTATCTCCAATCCCTGCACAGGGGGGAACCTGATGCACAAGTCAGAACCCCTCCTTCCCCCTGGCAAGATACCTTGCTGCTGGCAGTGAGTCAAACCTTCAGTGTAGGAGAAAACGGCATGGCCCATGAGGCCACGCCCAAGCGTGAGGGCCGCCTTGGGCACAAACACACATTGTGACCCTCAGCGTGAGTACCTTATTCAAGTAACGCCTCTCAGTGACTGGACCAAGAGCCCGCATATGTGGCTTGCCATGCCCATAGGCACCCAGGACTAACTAGATGGTGTGTATTCCAGTTGACGGAACCCACTGATGTGCTCTAGAGTCCCTCTCCTGGGGGGTCCCCTGTGGCAGAAAACAGTACTCTTCATTCCCACAGAATGAACACAAACACTTGGGAGCTTGGACAATCCCCTGAGAGGAAGGCTCTTCCTCGGCCTCTGAGACAACCCCTACCCTGACCGGACACTGTAAACGCAACACCCAGAGACAAAATCCTGAGTGACTGCCTCCCACTTGCCCTACTTTGATTTCCAGAGGATCTCCCCTCACGGACTAGAGATCAGGCCTGCCATTACATTGGCCCCTAGCTGAGCCAAGTTTGCTTTTTCAGACATCTGTCCCCACAGCCCTGGCAAACAGAGCCTCTAGGCTGGGTCCTCTGGAGCCATACCACAGGACCGTGCCTGCTCTCTCCTGGGAAACTGTGTCCATTCCTTTGGCCACACACCTCCAGAATATGAGAAACCTCAAGGCCTCCGAGGACATCCCACTACTGGGAGCCTCACTGGACTCACAGGGGCATTCGGACACAAGCTGAGCAGCTACATCCATGAATGCATGCACACAGATGACAACAGAGATAGAAGGTTGAGCCGGACAGGCCTTTAGGCCGTAGTCTCAACTCTTACTTTGGTTTCCAGGTGTCACTCCTCAGAGGCTTTGGTTCGAAGAACAGGGTATGGGGCTTTCCTGAGGCACGGAACAGAACTCCTCTCGTCTCCACATGGGAAGTTTCCTTGTTGGAGCCGTGTCAAACACCTCATGTTGGAGAATCCTGCAGAGTCCCTGAGCCACCTCCACATTCCAAGGTCTCCCAGGCCACCAAGCCACAGTAGGACTCATCTTCAGGAGAGTCCATTTCAACTCTCCCCTCTGGGTAGCTCACCCAGGAGCCCGCAGATTGAGCCTGCCTTGTCCTGACTAAAGAGTGGGAATATGAGGTGGCGTTCCCAGGCATCCATGCTTAGACACCTGCTCTCGAGTCTTTCCATATGGGGCCTCTTGGAACCATCCAATAGGACTCGACTGTCGTGCAGAAGGTAACCTTCAGTTTTGGAGCAGTTCACAAATCCCATCGTAGGCAAAACTTTCTGGCCTCATGAAGCCCCCACACCCTTCAGGAAGAGGCCATGCTGGACAAGAACTCTAGCCTGAGGCACGTCTCATAGTTGACATGACCTCAGTGCAGGAGATCCCGATTCAGCCTCTGCAGAGTGGGCATGCCGTGACCTCGGTCCCAAACCTCACGCTAGCTTGTGTTTTCAGACTTCCTTCCTCACACTCCTGGCAAACAAGCCCTCCGGACTAGGAACTCCGGAACCAAAACCCAGCCCAGTGTCTGCCCAACGGAAGAAAAACGTTTCCCTGTGGGGCTCTCCAGAAAACCCAGATGAGGATCAACCTGCTCGGGCCTCGACGGTACCCGAACTGGATAGGCTGCTCTGGGCACTCATGCTCTGCCTGACACAGCCTGAAGCCAGACGTCCAGACAGACAAGGAGACAGCTGGCCGCACACCCAGCACTTCGGACACGCCATGGTCTTATGCCGTCACCTCATCCTAACCTTGGTTTTCAGATATCTGAACCTAGACATTATATCAATTCTCCACACAGCTGGGTATAGCAAGCACAAAACAGAACTCCTCCTTCCCCATGGCTGTCAAGCTTGCTCTTGGCATGGAGTCACACCTTCAGGGTGGGAGAAACCTTCATGGCCCCTGATGCCACGCCCAAACTTGAGTGCTGCTTGGGCACAAATTCACACTGTGATCCTCAGCATGAGCCCCATGTCAAAGAAAGGCCTGTCAGGGCCTGGACCAAGAGCCCACATATGGGGCTTGCCAAGCCCCTATGCACCCAATCCTCACCACGGTTTGAATTTTCCAGTCGCCCCGCCCATACCTGGAGCTCTGCTCTGGAATCCCTTTCTTGGAGAGACCCATGAGCCAGACAACACGACTCCACCCTTCCCACAAAATGACCCCAAACTCTTGGGAGCTGGGACAAATCCCCAGAGAGGGATACTCGTCCACAGTACCTGAGGCCACCGCTCCAATCCACAGCTATCCCGGACACAACATCCAGAGACAAAAGCCTGAAGGAACGCCTCCCACTCGCCCTTGTTTCAGAGGCCCAGGAGCTCCCTCTCGGGCTGTACATCCGGCCTGCCATACCCTAGGCGCCACTCATAAGCTGAGTTTGTGTATTCAGACTTCTGTGCCCACAGCCTGGACCCACACACCTCCAGGCTAGGGCCCCTAGGGCCACAGCGAATGATTGTGCCTGCCCTCTCCAAGGAAAGTGTGCCCAGTCCATTGACCACAACACTACGGTTAGGGAAAAGCTCCAAGGCCCCTGAGGCCATCAATAGTGTAGGCCCCCCTGGACTAAGAGGGGCTCTCTGACACCAGCGGAGCAACTATCTCCACTTAGACTCTCAGACAGTGTCCCCAGAGACAGAAGGTTGAAATGGACAGGCCCCCAGGCCCTAATCTGAACCTTAGCTTTGGTTTCCATGTTTCCGTTCTCAGAGGACTGTTTTCGTAGACCAGCACATGGGGCTTTTCTGAGGCACCAAACCAAACATCTCTCATCTCCACATGGGCAGCTTTCTTACTGGGATGTATCAAACACTTCAGGTAGGAGAGTTCCGCAGGGCCACTGAACAACCAGCACATTCCAAGGTCTCCATGGACCCAAACGCACATTATGACGCATCCTCAGGAGAGGCCATTTCAACTCAGCCCCCTGGGTCGCGTGTTCCAGAGGCAGCAGATCAAACATATCTTGTCGCTAATAGCCAATGGGAATGCGAGGCATGCTGTACAGGGATCCATCCTTCGAACCCTGCTCTCCAGTCCTTCCATATGGTATGTCCTGGAGCCATGCAACAGGACTCGAATGTCCCGCAGAAGGAAACCTTGTGGTTTGGGGCAACCTCCAAACTCAGCGTGGGAAAACTTCCTTGGCCTCATGAGGCCCCCACTTCATGAAGGTGCCATCATGGACACATACTCCAGCCTCAGCCAACGTCTGATCCTCAGCCTGACTTCAGATGCAGGAGATTTTGATTCAGCCTCTGCAGAGTGGGCCTGCTCTGCCCTTGGTTCCAATCCTCACACTAGCTTGTGTTTTCAGACTTCCGTCCTCACACTCCTGGCCCACAAACCCTCCCTACTGGGAATTCTGGGGCCACAATGAAGCACTGTGCCTGCCTCCCAAGAGAAAAACATTGTCTATGGCGCTGCCCAGAAACCCCAAATGAGGATCAAACTGCTTGGCCCTCGGCAACACCCCAATTGCATAGGCTACCTTAAACAGTGATGCTCTGTCGCAAATAGCCTGAGCCCAGACCTTCCAACAGACACCGACACAGCTGGCTGCACACCCAGCACATTGGACCCGCCACTGCCTTAGGCCACCATCCATTCCCAACCTGGGTTTTCAGTCATCGGAACCTAGACCTTATCTCCAATCCCTGCACAGGGGGGAACCTGATGCACAAGTCAGAACCCCTCCTTCCCCCTGGCAAGAAACCTTGCTGCTGGCAGTGAGTCAAACCTTCAGTGTAGGAGAAAACGGCATGGCCCATGAGGCCACGCCCAAGCGTGAGGGCCGCCTTGGGCACAAACACACATTGTGTCCCTCAGCGTGAGTACCTTATTCAAGTAACGCCTCTCAGGGACTGGACCAAGAGCCCGCATATGTGGCTTGCCATGCCCATAGGCACCCAGGACTAACTAGATGGTGTGTATTCCAGTTGAGGGAACCCACTGCTGTGCTCTAGAGTCCCTCTCCTGGGGGTTCCCCTGTGGCAGGAAACAGTACTCTTCATTCCCACAGAATGAACACAAACACTTGGGAGCTTGGACAATCCCCTGAGAGGAAGGCTCTTCCTCGGCCCCTGAGACAACCCCTACCCTGACCGGACACTGTAAACGCAACACCCAGAGACAAAATCCTGAGTGACTGCCTCCCACTTGCCCTACTTTGATTTCCAGAGGATCTCCCCTCACGGACTAGAGATCAGGCCTGCCATTACATTGGCCCCTAGCTGAGCCAAGTTTGCTTTTTCAGACATCTGTCCCCACAGCCCTGGCAAACAGAGCCTCTAGGCTGGATCCTCTGGAGCCATACCACAGGACCGTGCCTGCTCTCTCCTGGGAAACTGTGTCCATTCCTTTGGCCACACACCTCCAGAATATGAGAAACCTCAAGGCCTCCGAGGACATCCCACTACCTGGAGCCTCACTGTACTCACAGGGGCATTCGGACACAAGCTGAGCAGCTACATCCATGAATGCATGCACACAGATGACAACAGAGATAGAAGGTTGAGCCGGACAGGCCTTTAGGCCGTAGTCTCAACTCTTACTTTGGTTTCCAGGTGTCACTCCTCAGAGGCTTTGGTTCGAAGAACAGGGTATGGGGCTTTCCTGAGGCACGGAACAGAACTCCTCTCGTCTCCACATGGGAAGTTTCCTTGTTGGAGCCGTGTCAAACACCTCATGTTGGAGAATCCTGCAGAGTCCCTGAGCCACCTCCACATTCCAAGGTCTCCCAGGCCACCAAGCCACAGTAGGACTCATCTTCAGGAGAGTCCATTTCAACTCTCCCCTCTGGGTAGCTCACCCAGGAGCCCGCAGATTGAGCCTGCCTTGTCCTGACTAAAGAGTGGGAATATGAGGTGGCGTTCCCAGGCATCCATGCTTAGACACCTGCTCTCGAGTCTTTCCATATGGGGCCTCTTGGAACCATCCAATAGGACTCGACTGTCGTGCAGAAGGTAACCTTCAGTTTTGGAGCAGTTCACAAATCCCATCGTAGGCAAAACTTTCTGGCCTCATGAAGCCCCCACACCCTTCAGGAAGAGGCCATGCTGGACAAGAACTCTAGCCTGAGGCACGTCTCATAGTTGACATGACCTCAGTGCAGGAGATCCCGATTCAGCCTCTGCAGAGTGGGCATGCCGTGACCTCGGTCCCAAACCTCACGCTAGCTTGTGTTTTCAGACTTCCTTCCTCACACTCCTGGCAAACAAGCCCTCCGGACTAGGAACTCCGGAACCAAAACCCAGCCCAGTGTCTGCCCAACGGAAGAAAAACGTTTCCCTGTGGGGCTCTCCAGAAAACCCAGATGAGGATCAACCTGCTCGGGCCTCGACGGTACCCGAACTGGATAGGCTGCTCTGGGCACTCATGCTCTGCCTGACACAGCCTGAAGCCAGACGTCCAGACAGACAAGGAGACAGCTGGCCGCACACCCAGCACTTCGGACACGCCATGGTCTTATGCCGTCACCTCATCCTAACCTTGGTTTTCAGATATCTGAACCTAGACATTATATCAATTCTCCACACAGCTGGGTATAGCAAGCACAAAACAGAACTCCTCCTTCCCCATGGCTGTCAAGCTTGCTCTTGGCATGGAGTCACACCTTCAGGGTGGGAGAAACCTTCATGGCCCCTGATGCCACGCCCAAACTTGAGTGCTGCTTGGGCACAAATTCACACTGTGATCCTCAGCATGAGCCCCATGTCAAAGAAAGGCCTGTCAGGGCCTGGACCAAGAGCCCACATATGGGGCTTGCCAAGCCCCTATGCACCCAATCCTCACCACGGTTTGAATTTTCCAGTCGCCCCGCCCGTACCTGGAGCTCTGCTCTGGAATCCCTTTCTTGGAGAGACCCATGAGCCAGACAACACGACTCCACCCTTCCCACAAAATGACCCCAAACTCTTGGGAGCTGGGACAAATCCCCAGAGAGGGATACTCGTCCACAGAACCTGAGGCCACCGCTCCAATCCACGGCTATCCCGGACACAACATCCAGAGACAAAAGCCTGAAGGAACGCCTCCCACACGCCCTTGTTTCAGAGGCCCACGAGCTCCCTCTCGGGCTGTACATCCGGCCTGCCATACCCTAGGCGCCACTCATAAGCTGAGTTTGTGTATTCAGACTTCTGTGCCCACAGCCTGGACCCACACACCTCCAGGCTAGGGCCTCTAGGGCCACAGCGAAAGATTGTGCCTGCCTTCTCCAAGGAAAGTGTGCCCAGTCCATTGACCACAACACTACAGGTTAGGGAAAAGCTCCAAGGCCTCTGAGGCCATCAATAGTGTAGGCCCCCCTGGACTAAGAGGGGCTCTCTGACACCAGCGGAGCAACTATCTCCACTTAGACTCTCAGACAGTGTCCCCAGAGACAGAAGGTTGAAAGGGACAGGCCCCCAGGCCCTAATCTGAACCTTAGCTTTGGTTTCCATGTTTCCGTTCTCAGAGGACTGTTTTCGTAGACCAGCACATGGGGCTTTTCTGAGGCACCAAACCAAACAGCTCTCATCTCCACATGGGCAGCTTTCTTACTGGGATGTATCAAACACTTCAGGTAGGAGAGTTCCGCAGGGCCACTGAACAACCAGCACATTCCAAGGTCTCCATGGACCCAAACGCACATTATGACGCATCCTCAGGAGAGGCCATTTCAACTCAGCCCCCTGGGTCGCGTGTTCCAGTGGCAGCAGATCAAACATATCTTGTCGCTAATAGCCAATGGGAATGCGAGGCATGCTGTACAGGGATCCATCCTTCGAACCCTGCTCTCCAGTCCTTCCATATGGTATGTCCTGGAGCCATGCAACAGGACTCGAATGTCCCGCAGAAGGAAACCTTGTGGTTTGGGGCAACCTCCAAACTCAGCGTGGGAAAACTTCCTTGGCCTCATGAGGCCCCCACTTCATGAAGGTGCCATCATGGACACATACTCCAGCCTCAGCCAACGTCTGATCCTCAGCCTGACTTCAGATGCAGGAGATTTTGATTCAGCCTCTGCAGAGTGGGCCTGCTCTGCCCTTGGTTCCAATCCTCACACTAGCTTGTGTTTTCAGACTTCCGTCCTCACACTCCTGGCCCACAATCCCTCCCTACTGGGAATTCTGGGGCCACAATGAAGCACTGTGCCTGCCTCCCAAGAGAAAAACATTGTCTATGGCGCTGCCCAGAAACCCCAAATGAGGATCAAACTGCTTGGCCCTCGGCAACACCCCAATTGCATAGGCTACCTTAAACAGTGATGCTCTGTCGCAAATAGCCTGAGCCCAGACCTTCCAACAGACACCGACACAGCTGGCTGCACACCCAGCACATTGGACAAGCCACTGCCTTAGGCCACCATCCATTCCCAACCTGCGTTTTCAGTCATCGGAACCTAGACCTTATCTCCAATCCCTGCACAGGAGGGAACCTGATGCACAAGTCGGAACCCCTCCTTCCCCATGGCAAGAAACCTTGCTGCTGGCAGTGAGTCAAACCTTCAGTGTAGGAGAAAACGGCATGGCCCATGAGGCCACGCCCAAGCGTGAGGGCCGCCTTGGGCACAAACACACATTGTGTCCCTCAGCGTGAGTACCTTATTCAAGTAACGCCTCTCAGTGACTGGACCAAGAGCCCGCATATGTGGCTTGCCATGCCCATAGGCACCCAGGACTAACTAGATGGTGTGTATTCCAGTTGAGGGAACCCACTGCTGTGCTCTAGAGTCCCTCTCCTGGGGGTTCCCCTGTGGCAGGAAACAGTACTCTTCATTCCCACAGAATGAACACAAACACTTGGGAGCTTGGACAATCCCCTGAGAGGAAGGCTCTTCCTCGGCCTCTGAGACAACCCCTACCCTGACCGGACACTGTAAACGCAACACCCAGAGACAAAATCCTGAGTGACTGCCTCCCACTTGCCCTACTTTGATTTCCAGAGGATCTCCCCTCACGGACTAGAGATCAGGCCTGCCATTACATTGGCCCCTAGCTGAGCCAAGTTTGCTTTTTCAGACATCTGTCCCCACAGCCCTGGCAAACAGAGCCTCTAGGCTGGGTCCTCTGGAGCCATACCACAGGACCGTGCCTGCTCTCTCCTGGGAAACTGTGTCCATTCCTTTGGCCACACACCTCCAGAATATGAGAAACCTCAAGGCCTCCGAGGACATCCCACTACTGGGAGCCTCACTGGACTCACAGGGGCATTCGGACACAAGCTGAGCAGCTACATCCATGAATGCATGCACACAGATGACAACAGAGATAGAAGGTTGAGCCAGACAGGCCTTTAGGCCGTAGTCTCAACTCTTACTTTGGTTTCCAGGTGTCACTCCTCAGAGGCTTTGGTTCGAAGAACAGGGTATGGGGCTTTCCTGAGGCACGGAACAGAACTCCTCTCGTCTCCACATGGGAAGTTTCCTTGTTGGAGCCGTGTCAAACACCTCATGTTGGAGAATCCTGCAGAGTCCCTGAGCCACCTCCACATTCCAAGGTCTCCCAGGCCACCAAGCCACAGTAGGACTCATCTTCAGGAGAGTCCATTTCAACTCTCCCCTCTGGGTAGCTCACCCAGGACCCCGCAGATTGAGCCTGCCTTGTCCTGACTAAAGAGTGGGAATATGAGGTGGCGTTCCCAGGCATCCATGCTTAGACACCTGCTCTCGAGTCTTTCCATATGGGGCCTCTTGGAACCATCCAATAGGACACGACTGTCGTGCAGAAGGTAACCTTCATTTTTGGAGCAGTTCACAAATCCCATCGTAGGCAAAAATTTCTGGCCTCATGAAGCCCCCACACCCTTCAGGAAGAGGCCATGCTGGACAAGAACTCTAGCCTGAGGCACGTCTCATAGTTGACATGACCTCAGTGCAGGGGATCCCGATTCAGCCTCTGCAGAGTGGGCCTGCCGTGACCTCGGTCCCAAACCTCACGCTAGCTTGTGTTTTCAGACTTCCTTCCTCACACTCCTGGCAAACAAGCCCTCCGTACTAGGAACTCCAGAACCAAAACCCAGCCCAGTGTCTGCCCAATGGAAGAAAAACGTTTCCCTGTGGGGCTCTCCAGAAAACCCAGATGAGGATCAACCTGCTCGGGCCTCGACGGTACCCGAACTGGATAGGCTGCTCTGGGCACCCATGCTCTGCCTGACACAGCCTGAAGCCAGACGTCCAGATAGACAAGGAGACAGCTGGCCGCACACCCAGCACTTCGGACACGCCATGGTCTTATGCCGTCACCTCATCCTAACCTTGGTTTTCAGATATCTGAACCTAGACATTATATCAATTCTCCACACAGCTGGGTATAGCAAGCACAAAACAGAACTCCCCCTTCCCCATGGCTGTCAAGCTTGCTCTTGGCATGGAGTCACACCTTCAGGGTGGGAGAAACCTTCATGGCCCCTGATGCCACGCCCAAACTTGAGTGCTGCTTGGGCACAAATTCACACTGTGATCCTCAGCATGAGCCCCATGTCAAAGAAAGGCCTGTCAGGGCCTGGACCAAGAGCCCACATATGGGGCTTGCCAAGCCCCTATGCACCCAATCCTCACCACGGTTTGAATTTTCCAGTCGCCCCGCCCGTACCTGGAGCTCTGCTCTGGAATCCCTTTCTTGGAGAGACCCATGAGCCAGACAACACGACTCCACCCTTCCCACAAAATGACCCCAAACTCTTGGGAGCTGGGACAAATCCCCAGAGAGGGATACTCGTCCACAGAACCTGAGGCCACCGCTCCAATCCACGGCTATCCCGGACACAACATCCAGAGACAAAAGCCTGAAGGAACGCCTCCCACTCGCCCTTGTTTCAGAGGCCCAGGAGCTCCCTCTCGGGCTGTAAATCCGGCCTGCCATACCCTAGGCGCCACTCATAAGCTGAGTTTGTGTATTCAGACTTCTGTGCCCACAGCCTGGACCCACACACCTCCAGGCTAGGGCCTCTAGGGCCACAGCGAAAGATTGTGCCTGCCTTCTCCAAGGAAAGTGTGCCCAGTCCATTGACCACAACACTACAGGTTAGGGAAAAGCTCCAAGGCCTCTGAGGCCATCAATAGTGTAGGCCCCCCTGGACTAAGAGGGGCTCTCTGACACCAGCGGAGCAACTATCTCCACTTAGACTCTCAGACAGTGTCCCCAGAGACAGAAGGTTGAAATGGACAGGCCCCCAGGCCCTAATCTGAAACTTAGCTTTGGTTTCCATGTTTCCGTTCTCAGAGGACTGTTTTCGTAGACCAGCACATGGGGCTTTTCTGAGGCACCAAACCAAACCTCTCTCATCTCCACATGGGCAGCTTTCTTACTGGGATGTATCAAACACTTCAGGTAGGAGAGTTCCGCAGGGCCACTGAACAACCAGCACATTCCAAGGTCTCCATGGACCCAAACGCACATTATGACGCATCCTCAGGAGAGGCCATTTCAACTCAGCCCCCTGGGTCGCGTGTTCCAGAGGCAGCAGATCAAACATATCTTGTCGCTAATAGCCAATGGGAATGCGAGGCATGCTGTACAGGGATCCATCCTTCGGACCCTGCTCTCCAGTCCTTCCATATGGTATGTCCTGGAGCCATGCAACAGGACTCGAATGTCCCGCAGAAGGAAACCTTGTGGTTTGGGGCAACCTCCAAACTCAGCGTGGGAAAACTTCCTTGGCCTCATGAGGCCCCCACTTCATGAAGGTGCCATCATGGACACATACTCCAGCCTCAGCCAACGTCTGATCCTCAGCCTGACTTCAGATGCAGGAGATTTTGATTCAGCCTCTGCAGAGTGGGCCTGCTCTGCCCTTGGTTCCAATCCTCACACTAGCTTGTGTTTTCAGACTTCCGTCCTCACACTCCTGGCCCACAAACCCTCCCTACTGGGAATTCTGGGGCCACAATGAAGCACTGTGCCTGCCTCCCAAGAGAAAAACATTGTCTATGGCGCTGCCCAGAAACCCCAAATGAGGATCAAACTGCTTGGCCCTCGGCAACACGCCAATTGCATAGGCTACCTTAAACAGTGATGCTCTGTCGCAAATAGCCTGAGCCCAGACCTTCCAACAGACACCGACACAGCTGGCTGCACACCCAGCACATTGGACACGCCACTGCCTTAGGCCACCATCCATTCCCAACCTGGGTTTTCAGTCATCGGAACCTAGACCTTATCTCCAATCCCTGCACAGGGGGGAACCTGATGCACAAGTCAGAACCCCTCCTTCCCCCTGGCAAGAAACCTTGCTGCTGGCAGTGAGTCAAACCTTCAGTGTAGGAGAAAACGGCATGGCCCATGAGGCCACGCCCAAGCGTGAGGGCCGCCTTGGGCACAAACACACATTGTGTCCCTCAGCGTGAGTACCTTATTCAAGTAACGCCTCTCAGGGACTGGACCAAGAGCCCGCATATGTGGCTTGCCATGCCCATAGGCACCCAGGACTAACTAGATGGTGTGTATTCCAGTTGAGGGAACCCACTGCTGTGCTCTAGAGTCCCTCTCCTAGGGGTTCCCCTGTGGCAGGAAACAGTACTCTTCATTCCCACAGAATGAACACAAACACTTGGGAGCTTGGACAATCCCCTGAGAGGAAGGCTCTTCCTCGGCCTCTGAGACAACCCCTACCCTGACCGGACACTGTAAACGCAACACCCAGAGACAAAATCCTGAGTGACTGCCTCCCACTTGCCCTACTTTGATTTCCAGAGGATCTCCCCTCACGGACTAGAGATCAGGCCTGCCATTACATTGGCCCCTAGCTGAGCCAAGTTTGCTTTTTCAGACATCTGTCCCCTCAGCCCTGGCAAACACAGCCTCTAGGCTGGGTCCTCTGGAGCCATACCACAGGACCGTGCCTGCTCTCTCCTGGCAAACTGTGTCCATTCCTTTGGCCACACACCTCCAGAATATGAGAAACCTCAAGGCCTCCGAGGACATCCCACTACTGGGAGCCTCACTGGACTCACAGGGGCATTCGGACACAAGCTGAGCAGCTACATCCATGAATGCATGCACACAGATGACAACAGAGATAGAAGGTTGAGCCGGACAGGCCTTTAGGCCGTAGTCTCAACTCTTACTTTGGTTTCCAGGTGTCACTCCTCAGAGGCTTTGGTTCGAAGAACAGGGTATGGGGCTTTCCTGAGGCACGGAACAGAACTCCTCTCGTCTCCACATGGGAAGTTTCCTTGTTGGAGCCGTGTCAAACACCTCATGTTGGAGAATCCTGCAGAGTCCCTGAGCCACCTCCACATTCCAAGGTCTCCCAGGCCACCAAGCCACAGTAGGACTCATCTTCAGGAGAGTCCATTTCAACTCTCCCCTCTGGGTAGCTCACCCAGGAGCCCGCAGATTGAGCCTGCCTTGTCCTGACTAAAGAGTGGGAATATGAGGTGGCGTTCCCAGGCATCCATGCTTAGACACCTGCTCTCGAGTCTTTCCATATGGGGCCTCTTGGAACCATCCAATAGGACTCGACTGTCGTGCAGAAGGTAACCTTCAGTTTTGGAGCAGTTCACAAATCCCATCGTAGGCAAAACTTTCTGGCCTCATGAAGCCCCCACACCCTTCAGGAAGAGGCCATGCTGGACAAGAACTCTAGCCTGAGGCACGTCTCATAGTTGACATGACCTCAGTGCAGGAGATCCCGATTCAGCCTCTGCAGAGTGGGCCTGCCGTGACCTCGGTCCCAAACCACACGCTAGCTTGTGTTTTCAGACTTCCTTCCTCACACTCCTGGCAAACAAGCCCTCCGGACTAGGAACTCCGGAACCAAAACCCAGCCCAGTGTCTGCCCAACGGAAGAAAAACGTTTCCCTGTGGGGCACTCCAGAAAACCCAGATGAGGATCAACCTGCTCGGGCCTCGACGGTACCCGAACTGGATAGGCTGCTCTGGGCACTCATGCTCTGCCTGACACAGCCTGAAGCCAGACGTCCAGACAGACAAGGAGACAGCTGGCCGCACACCCAGCACTTCGGACACGCCATGGTCTTATGCCGTCACCTCATCCTAACCTTGGTTTTCAGATATCTGAACCTAGACATTATATCAATTCTCCACACAGCTGGGTATAGCAAGCACAAAACAGAACTCCTCCTTCCCCATGGCTGTCAAGCTTGCTCTTGGCATGGAGTCACACCTTCAGGGTGGGAGAAACCTTCATGGCCCCTGATGCCACGCCCAAACTTGAGTGCTGCTTGGGCACAAATTCACACTGTGATCCTCAGCATGAGCCCCATGTCAAAGAAAGGCCTGTCAGGGCCTGGACCAAGAGCCCACATATGGGGCTTGCCAAGCCCCTATGCACCCAATCCTCACCACGGTTTGAATTTTCCAGTCGCCCCACCCGTACCTGGAGCTCTGTCTGGAATCCCTTTCTTGGAGAGACCCATGAGCCAGACAACACGACTCCACCCTTCCCACAAAATGACCCCAAACTCTTGGGAGCTGGGACAAATCCACAGAGAGGGATACTCGTCCACAGAACCTGAGGCCACTGCTCCAATCCACGGCTATCCCGGACACAACATCCAGAGACAAAAGCCTGAAGGAACGCCTCCCACTCGCCCTTGTTTCAGAGGCCCAGGAGCTCCCTCTCGGGCTGTACATCCGGCCTGCCATACCCTAGGCGCCACTCATAAGCTGAGTTTGTGTATTCAGACTTCTGTGCCCACAGCCTGGACCCACACACCTCCAGGCTAGGGCCTCTAGGGCCACAGCGAAAGATTGTGCCTGCCTTCTCCAAGGAAAGTGTGCCCAGTCCATTGACCACAACACTACAGGTTAGGGAAAAGCTCCAAGGCCTCTGAGGCCATCAATAGTGTAGGCCCCCCTGGACTAAGAGGGGCTCTCTGACACCAGCGGAGCAACTATCTCCACTTAGACTCTCAGACAGTGTCCCCAGAGACAGAAGGTTGAAAGGGACAGGCCCCCAGGCCCTAATCTGAACCTTAGCTTTGGTTTCCATGTTTCCGTTCTCAGAGGACTGTTTTCGTAGACCAGCACATGGGGCTTTTCTGAGGCACCAAACCAAACATCTCTCATCTCCACATGGGCAGCTTTCTTACTGGGATGTATCAAACACTTCAGGTAGGAGAGTTCCGCAGGGCCACTGAACAACCAGCACATTCCAAGGTCTCCATGGACTCAAACGCACATTATGACGCATCCTCAGGAGAGGCCATTTCAACTCAGCCCCCTGGGTCGCGTGTTCCAGAGGCAGCAGATCAAACATATCTTGTCGCTAATAGCCAATGGGAATGCGAGGCATGCTGTACAGGGATCCATCCTTCGAACCCTGCTCTCCAGTCCTTCCGTATGGTATGTCCTGGAGCCATGCAACAGGACTCGAATGTCCCGCAGAAGGAAACCTTGTGGTTTGGGGCAACCTCCAAACTCAGCGTGGGAAAACTTCCTTGGCCTCATGAGGCCCCCACTTCATGAAGGTGCCATCATGGACACATACTCCAGCCTCAGCCAACGTCTGATCCTCAGCCTGACTTCAGATGCAGGAGATTTTGATTCAGCCTCTGCAGAGTGGGCCTGCTCTGCCCTTGGTTCCAATCCTCACACTAGCTTGTGTTTTCAGACTTCCGTCCTCACACTCCTGGCCCACAAACCCTCCCTACTGGGAATTCTGGGGCCACAATGAAGCACTGTGCCTGCCTCCCAAGAGAAAAACATTGTCTATGGCGCTGCCCAGAAACCCCAAATGAGGATCAAACTGCTTGGCCCTCGGCAACACCCCAATTGCATAGGCTACCTTAAACAGTGATGCTCTGTCGCAAATAGCCTGAGCCCAGACCTTCCAACAGACACCGACACAGCTGGCTGCACACCCAGCACATTGGACCCGCCACTGCCTTAGGCCACCATCCATTCCCAACCTGGGTTTTCAGTCATCGGAATCTAGACATTATCTCCAATCCCTGCACAGGGGGGAACCTGATGCACAAGTCAGAACCCTCCTTCCCCCTGGCAAGAAACCTTGCTGCTGGCAGTGAGTCAAACCTTCAGTGTAGGAGAAAACGGCATGGCCCATGAGGCCACGCCCAAGCGTGAGGGCCGCCTTGGGCACAAACACACATTGTGACCCTCAGCGTGAGTACCTTATTCAAGTAACGCCTCTCAGTGACTGGACCAAGAGCCCGCATATGTGGCTTGCCATGCCCATAGGCACCCAGGACTAACTAGATGGTGTGTATTCCAGTTGAGGGAACCCACTGCTGTGCTCTAGAGTCCCTCTCCTGGGGGTTCCCCTGTGGCAGGAAACAGTACTCTTCATTCCCACAGAATGAACACAAACACTTGGGAGCTTGGACAATCCCCTGAGAGGAAGGCTCTTCCTCGGCCTCTGAGACAACCCCTACCCTGACCGGACACTGTAAACGCAACACCCAGAGACAAAATCCTGAGTGACTGCCTCCCACTTGCCCTACTTTGATTTCCAGAGGATCTCCCCTCACGGACTAGAGATCAGGCCTGCCATTACATTGGCCCCTAGCTGAGCCAAGTTTGCTTTTTCAGACATCTGTCCCCACAGCCCTGGCAAACAGAGCCTCTAGGCTGGGTCCTCTGGAGCCATACCACAGGACCGTGCCTGCTCTCTCCTGGCAAACTGTGTCCATTCCTTTGGCCACACACCTCCAGAATATGAGAAACCTCAAGGCCTCCGAGGACATCCCACTACTGGGAGCCTCACTGGACTCACAGGGGCATTCGGACACAAGCTGAGCAGCTACATCCATGAATGCATGCACACAGATGACAACAGAGATAGAAGGTTGAGCCGGACAGGCCTTTAGGCCGTAGTCTCAACTCTTACTTTGGTTTCCAGGTGTCACTCCTCAGAGGCTTTGGTTCGAAGAACAGGGTATGGGGCTTTCCTGAGGCACGGAACAGAACTCCTCTCGTCTACACATGGGAAGTTTCCTTGTTGGAGCCGTGTCAAACACCTCATGTTGGAGAATCCTGCAGAGTCCCTGAGCCACCTCCACATTCCAAGGTCTCCCAGGCCACCAAGCCACAGTAGGACTCATCTTCAGGAGAGTCCATTTCAACTCTCCCCTCTGTGTAGCTCACCCAGGAGCCCGCAGATTGAGCCTGCCTTGTCCTGACTAAAGAGTGGGAATATGAGGTGGCGTTCCCAGGCATCCATGCTTAGACACCTGCTCTCGAGTCTTTCCATATGGGGCCTCTTGGAACCATCCAATAGGACTCGACTGTCGTGCAGAAGGTAACCTTCAGTTTTGGAGCAGTTCACAAATCCCATCGTAGGCAAAACTTTCTGGCCTCATGAAGCCCCCACACCCTTCAGGAAGAGGCCATGCTGGACAAGAACTCTAGCCTGAGGCACGTCTCATAGTTGACATGACCTCAGTGCAGGAGATCCCGATTCAGCCTCTGCAGAGTGAGCATGCCGTGACCTCGGTCCCAAACCACACGCTAGCTTGTGTTTTCAGACTTCCTTCCTCACACTCCTGGCAAACAAGCCCTCCGGACAAGGAACTCCGGAACCAAAACCCAGCCCAGTGTCTGCCCAACGGAAGAAAAACGTTTCCCTGTGGGGCTCTCCAGAAAACCCAGATGAGGATCAACCTGCTCGGGCCTCGACGGTACCCGAACTGGATAGGCTGCTCTGGGCACTCATGCTCTGCCTGACACAGCCTGAAGCCAGACGTCCAGACAGACAAGGAGACAGCTGGCCGCACACCCAGCACTTCGGACACTCCATGGTCTTATGCCGTCACCTCATCCTAACCTTGGTTTTCAGATATCTGAACCTAGACATTATATCAATTCTCCACACAGCTGGGTATAGCAAGCACAAAACAGAACTCCTCCTTCCCCATGGCTGTCAAGCTTGCTCTTGGCATGGAGTCACACCTTCAAGGTGGGAGAAACCTTCATGGCCCCTGATGCCACGCCCAAACTTGAGTGCTGCTTGGGCACAAATTCACACTGTGATCCTCAGCATGAGCCCCATGTCAAAGAAAGGCCTGTCAGGGCCTGGACCAAGAGCCCACATATGGGGCTTGCCAAGCCCCTATGCACCCAATCCTCACCACGGTTTGAATTTTCCAGTCGCCCCGCCCGTACCTGGAGCTCTGCTCTGGAATCCCTTTCTTGGAGAGACCCATGAGCCAGACAACACGACTCCACCCTTCCCACAAAATGACCCCAAACTCTTGGGAGCTGGGACAAATCCACAGAGAGGGATACTCGTCCACAGAACCTGAGGCCACCGCTCCAATCCACGGCTATCCCGGACACAACATCCAGAGACAAAAGCCTGAAGGAACGTCTCCCACTCGCCCTTGTTTCAGAGGCCCAGGAGCTCCCTCTCGGGCTGTACATCCGGCCTGCCATACCCTAGGCGCCACTCATAAGCTGAGTTTGTGTATTCAGACTTCTGTGCCCACAGCCTGGACCCACACACCTCCAGGCTAGGGCCTCTAGGGCCACAGCGAAAGATTGTGCCTGCCTTCTCCAAGGAAAGTGTGCCCAGTCCATTGAACACAACACTACAGGTTAGGGAAAAGCTCCAAGGCCTCTGAGGCCATCAATAGTGTAGGCCCCCCTGGACTAAGAGGGGCTCTCTGACACCAGCGGAGCAACTATCTCCACTTAGACTCTCAGACAGTGTCCCCAGAGACAGAAGGTTGAAATGGACAGGCCCCCAGGCCCTAATCTGAACCTTAGCTTTGGTTTCCATGTTTCCGTTCTCAGAGGACTGTTTTCGTAGACCAGCACATGGGGCTTTTCTGAGGCACCAAACCAAACATCTCTCATCTCCACATGGGCAGCTTTCTTACTGGGATGTATCAAACACTTCAGGTAGGAGAGTTCCGCAGGGCCACTGAACAACCAGCACATACCAAGGTCTCCATGGACCCAAACACACATTATGACGCATCCTCAGGAGAGGCCATTTCAACTCAGCCCCCTGGGTCGCGTGTTCCAGAGGCAGCAGATCAAACATATCTTGTCGCTAATAGCCAATGGGAATGCGAGGCATGCTGTACAGGGATCCATCCTTCGAACCCTGCTCTCCAGTCCTTCCATATGGTATGTCCTGGAGCCATGCAACAGGACTCAAATGTCCCGCAGAAGGAAACCTTGTGGTTTGGGGCAACCTCCAAACTCAGCGTGGGAAAACTTCCTTGGCCTCATGAGGCCCCCACTTCATGAAGGTGCCATCATGGACACATACTCCAGCCTCAGCCAACGTCTGATCCTCAGCCTGACTTCAGATGCAGGAGATTTTGATTCAGCCTCTGCAGAGTGGGCCTGCTCTGCCCTTGGTTCCAATCCTCACACTAGCTTGTGTTTTCAGACTTCCGTCCTCACACTCCTGGCCCACAAACCCTCCCTACTGGGAATTCTGGGGCCACAATGAAGCACTGTGCCTGCCTCCCAAGAGAAAAACATTGTCTATGGCGCTGCCCAGAAACCCCAAATGAGGATCAAACTGCTTGGCCCTCGGCAACACCCCAATTGCATAGGCTACCTTAAACAGTGATGCTCAGTCGCAAATAGCCTGAGCCCAGACCTTCCAACAGACACCGACACAGCTGGCTGCACACCCAGCACATTGGACCCGCCACTGCCTTAGGCCACCATCCATTCCCAACCTGGGTTTTCAGTCATCGGAACCTAGACCTTATCTCCAATCCCTGCACAGGGGGGAACCTGATGCACAAGTCAGAACCCCTCCTTCACCCTGGCAAGAAACCTTGCTGCTGGCAGTGAGTCAAACCTTCAGTGTAGGAGAAAACGGCATGGCCCATGAGGCCACGCCCAAGCGTGAGGGCCGCCTTGGGCACAAACACACATTGTGACCCTCAGCGTGAGTACCTTATTCAAGTAACGCCTCTCAGTGACTGGACCAAGAGCCCGCATATGTGGCTTGCCATGCCCATAGGCACCCAGGACTAACTAGATGGTGTGTATTCCAGTTGAGGGAACCCACTGCTGTGCTCTAGAGTCCCTCTCCTGGGGGTTCCCCTGTGGCAGAAAACAGTACTCTTCATTCCCACAGAATGAACACAAACACTTGGGAGCTTGGACAATCCCCTGAGAGGAATGCTCTTCCTCGGCCTCTGAGACAACCCCTACCCTGACCGGACACTGTAAACGCAACACCCAGAGACAAAATCCTGAGTGACTCCCTCCCACTTGCCCTACTTTGATTTCCAGAGGATCTCCCCTCACGGACTAGAGATCAGGCCTGCCATTACATTGGCCCCTAGCTGAGCCAAGTTTGCTTTTTCAGACATCTGTCCCCACAGCCCTGGCAAACAGAGCCTCTAGGCTGGGTCCTCTGGAGCCATACCACAGGACCGTGCCTGCTCTCTCCTGGGAAACTGTGTCCATTCCTTTGGCCACACACCTCCAGAATATGAGAAACCTCAAGGCATCCGAGGACATCCCACTACTGGGAGCCTCACTGGACTCACAGGGGCATTCGGACACAAGCTGAGCAGCTACATCCATGAATGCATGCACACAGATGACAACAGAGATAGAAGGTTGAGCCGGACAGCCCTTTAGGCCGTAGTCTCAACTCTTACTTTGGTTTCCAGGTGTCACTCCTCAGAGGCTTTGGTTCGAAGAACAGGGTATGGGGCTTTCCTGAGGCACGGAACAGAACTCCTCTCGTCTCCACATGGGAAGTTTCCTTGTTGGAGCCGTGTCAAACACCTCATGTTGGAGAATCCTGCAGAGTCCCTGAGCCACCTCCACATTCCAAGGTCTCCCAGGCCACCAAGCCACAGTAGGACTCATCTTCAGGAGAGTCCATTTCAACTCTCCCCTCTGGGTAGATCACCCAGGAGCCCGCAGATTGAGCCTGCCTTGTCCTGACTAAAGAGTGGGAATATGAGGTGGCGTTCCCAGGCATCCATGCTTAGACACCTGCTCTCGAGTCTTTCCATATGGGGCCTCTTGGAACCATCCAATAGGACTCGACTGTCGTGCAGATGGTAACCTTCAGTTTTGGAGCAGTTCACAAATCCCATCGTAGGCAAAACTTTCTGGCCTCATGAAGCCCCCACACCCTTCAGGAAGAGGCCATGCTGGACAAGAACTCTAGCCTGAGGCACGTCTCATAGTTGACATGACCTCAGTGCAGGAGATCCCGATTCAGCCTCTGCAGAGTGAGCATGCCGTGACCTCGGTCCCAAACCACACGCTAGCTTGTGTTTTCAGACATCCTTCCTCACACTCCTGGCAAACAAGCCCTCCGGACAAGGAACTCCGGAACCAAAACCCAGCCCAGTGTCTGCCCAACGGAAGAAAAACGTTTCCCTGTGGGGCTCTCCAGAAAACCCAGATGAGGATCAACCTGCTCGGGCCTCGACGGTACCCGAACTGGATAGGCTGCTCTGGGCACTCATGCTCTGCCTGACACAGCCTGAAGCCAGACGTCCAGACAGACAAGGAGACAGCTGGCCGCACACCCAGCACTTCGGACACGCAATGGTCTTATGCCGTCACCTCATCCTAACCTTGGTTTTCAGATATCTGAACCTAGACATTATATCAATTCTCCACACAGCTGGGTATAGCAAGCACAAAACAGAACTCCTCCTTCCCCATGGCTGTCAAGCTTGCTCTTGGCATGGAGTCACACCTTCAGGGTGGGAGAAACCTTCATGGCCCCTGATGCCACGCCCAAACTTGAGTGCTGCTTGGGCACAAATTCACACTGTGATCCTCAGCATGAGCCCCATGTCAAAGAAAGGCCTGTCAGGGCCTGGACCAAGAGCCCACATATGGGGCTTGCCAAGCCCCTATGCACCCAATCCTCACCACGGTTTGAATTTTCCAGTCGCCCCGCTCGTACCTGGAGCTCTGCTCTGGAATCCCTTTCTTGGAGAGACCCATGAGCCAGACAACACGACTCCACCCTTCCCACAAAATGACCCCGAACTCTTGGGAGCTGGGACAAATCCCCAGAGAGGGATACTCGTCCACAGTACCTGAGGCCACCGCTCCAATCCACGGCTATCCCGGACACAACATCCAGAGACAAAAGCCTGAAGGAACGCCTCCCACTCGCCCTTGTTTCAGAGGCCCAGGAGCTCCCTCTCGGGCTGTACATCCGGCCTGCCATACCCTAGGCGCCACTCATAAGCTGAGTTTGTGTATTCAGACTTCTGTGCCCACAGCCTGGACCCACACACCTCCAGGCTAGGGCCTCTAGGGCCACAGCGAAAGATTGTGCCTGCCTTCTCCAAGGAAAGTGTGCCCAGTCCATTGACCACAACACTACAGGTTAGGGAAAAGCTCCAAGGCCTCTGAGGCCATCAATAGTGTAGGCCCCCCTGGACTAAGAGGGGCTCTCTGACACCAGCGGAGCAACTATCTCCACTTAGACTCTCAGACAGTGTCCCCAGAGACAGAAGGTTGAAATGGACAGGCCCCCAGGCCCTAATCTGAACCTTAGCTTTGGTTTCCATGTTTCCGTTCTCAGAGGACTGTTTTCGTAGACCAGCACATGGGGCTTTTCTGAGGCACCAAACCAAACATCTCTCATCTCCACATGGGCAGCTTTCTTACTGGGATGTATCAAACACTTCAGGTAGGAGAGTTCCGCAGGGCCACTGGACAACCAGCACATTCCAAGGTCTCCATGGACCCAAACGCACATTATGACGCATCCTCAGGAGAGGCCATTTCAACTCAGCCCCCTGGGTCGCGTGTTCCAGAGGCAGCAGATCAAACATATCTTGTCGCTAATAGCCAATGGGAATGCGAGGCATGCTGTACAGGGATCCATCCTTCGAACCCTGCTCTCCAGTCCTTCCATATGGTATGTCCTGGAGCCATGCAACAGGACTCAAATGTCCCGCAGAAGGAAACCTTGTGGTTTGGGGCAACCTCCAAACTCAGTGTGGGAAAACTTCCTTGGCCTCATGAGGCCCCCACTTCATGAAGGTGCCATCATGGACACATACTCCAGCCTCAGCCAACGTCTGATCCTCAGCCTGACTTCAGATGCAGGAGATTTTGATTCAGCCTCGGCAGAGTGGGCCTGCTCTGCCCTTGGTTCCAATCCTCACACTAGCTTGTGTTTTCAGACTTCCGTCCTCACACTCCTGGCCCACAAACCCTCCCTACTGGGAATTCTGGGGCCACAATGAAGCACTGTGCCTGCCTCCCAAGAGAAAAACATTGTCTATGGCGCTGCCCAGAAACCCCAAATGAGGATCAAACTGCTTGGCCCTCGGCAACACCCCAATTGCATAGGCTACCTTAAACAGTGATGCTCTGTCGCAAATAGCCTGAGCCCAGACCTTCTAACAGACACCGACACAGCTGGCTGCACACCCAGCACATTGGACACGCCACTGCCTTAGGCCACCATCCATTCCCAACCTGGGTTTTCAGTCATCGGAACCTAGACCTTATCTCCAATCCCTGCACAGGGGGGAACCTGATGCACAAGTCAGAAACCCTCCTTCCCCCTGGCAAGAAACCTTGCTGCTGGCAGTGAGTCAAACCTTCAGTGTAGGAGAAAACGGCATGGCCCATGAGGCCACGCCCAAGCGTGAGGGCCGCCTTGGGCACAAACACACATTGTGTCCCTCAGCGTGAGTACCTTATTCAAGTAACGCCTCTCAGTGACTGGACCAAGAGCCCGCATATGTGGCTTGCCATGCCCATAGGCACCCAGGACTAACTAGATGGTGTGTATTCCAGTTGAGGGAACCCACTGCTGTGCTCTAGAGTCCCTCTCCTGGGGGTTCCCCTGTGGCAGGAAACAGTACTCTTCATTCCCACAGAATGAACACAAACACTTGGGAGCTTGGACAATCCCCTGAGAGGAAGGCTCTTCCTCGGCCCCTGAGACAACCCCTACCCTGACCGGACACTGTAAACGCAACACCCAGAGACAAAATCCTGAGTGACTGCCTCCCACTTGCCCTACTTTGATTTCCAGAGGATCTCCCCTCACGGACTAGAGATCAGGCCTGCCATTACATTGGCCCCTAGCTGAGCCAAGTTTGCTTTTTCAGACATCTGTCCCCACAGCCCTGGCAAACAGAGCCTCTAGGCTGGGTCCTCTGGAGCCATACCACAGGACCGTGCCTGCTCTCTCCTGGGAATCTGTGTCCATTCCTTTGGCCACACACCTCCAGAATATGAGAAACCTCAAGGCCTCCGAGGACATCCCACTACTGGGAGCCTCACTGGACTCACAGGGGCATTCGGACACAAGCTGAGCAGCTACATCCATGAATGCATGCACACAGATGACAACAGAGATAGAAGGTTGAGCCGGACAGGCCTTTAGGCCGTAGTCTCAACTCTTACTTTGGTTTCCAGGTGTCACTCCTCAGAGGCTTTGGTTCGAAGAACAGGGTATGGGGCTTTCCTGAGGCACGGAACAGAACTCCTCTCGTCTCCACATGGGAAGTTTCCTTGTTGGAGCCGTGTCAAACACCTCATGTTGGAGAATCCTGCAGAGTCCCTGAGCCACCTCCACATTCCAAGGTCTCCCAGGCCACCAAGCCACAGTAGGACTCATCTTCAGGAGAGTCCATTTCAACTCCCCCTCTGGGTAGCTCACCCAGGAGCCCGCAGATTGAGCCTGCCTTGTCCAGACTAAAGAGTGGGAATATGAGGTGGCGTTCCCAGGCATCCATGCTTAGACACCTGCTCTCGAGTCTTTCCATATGGGGCCTCTTGGAACCATCCAATAGGACTCGACTGTCGTGCAGAAGGTAACCCTCAGTTTTGGAGCAGTTCACAAATCCCATCGTAGGCAAAACTTTCTGGCCTCATGAAGCCCCCACACCCTTCAGGAAGAGGCCATGCTGGACAAGAACTCTAGCCTGAGGCACGTCTCATAGTTGACATGACCTCAGTGCAGGAGATCCCGATTCAGCCTCTGCCGAGTGGGCATGCCGTGACCTCGGTCCCAAACCTCACGCTAGCTTGTGTTTTCAGACTTCCTTCCTCACACTCCTGGCAAACAAGCCCTCCGGACTAGGAACTCCAGAACCAAAACCCAGCCCAGTGTCTGCCCAACGGAAGAAAAACGTTTCCCTGTGGGGCTCTCCAGAAAACCCAGATGAGGATCAACCTGCTCGGGCCTCGACGGTACCCGAACTGGATAGGCTGCTCTGGGCACTCATGCTCTGCCTGACACAGCCTGAAGCCAGACGTCCAGACAGACAAGGAGACAGCTGGCCGCACACCCAGCACTTCGGACACGCCATGGTCTTATGCCGTCACCTCATCCTAACCTTGGTTTTCAGATATCTGAACCTAGACATTATATCAATTCTCCACACAGCTGGGTATAGCAAGCACAAAACAGAACTCCTCCTTCCCCATGGCTGTCAAGCTTGCTCTTGGCATGGAGTCACACCTTCAGGGTGGGAGAAACCTTCATGGCCCCTGATGCCACGCCCAAACTTGAGTGCTGCTTGGGCACAAATTCACACTGTGATCCTCAGCATGAGCCCCATGTCAAAGAAAGGCCTGTCAGGGCCAGGACCAAGAGCCCACATATGGGGCTTGCCAAGCCCTATGCACCCAATCCTCACAACGGTTTGAATTTTCCAGTCGCCCCGCCCGTACCTGGAGCTCTGCTCTGGAATCCCTTTCTTGGAGAGACCCATGAGCCAGACAACACGACTCCACCCTTCCCACAAAATGACCCCAAACTCTTGGGAGCTGGGACAAATCCCCAGAGAGGGATACTCGTCCACAGTACCTGAGGCCACCGCTCCAATCCACGGCTATCCCGGACACAACATCCAGAGACAAAAGCCTGAAGGAACGCCTCCCACTCGCCCTTGTTTCAGAGGCCCAGGAGCTCCCTCTCGGGCTGTACATCCGGCCTGCCATACCCTAGGCGCCACTCATAAGCTGAGTTTGTGTATTCAGACTTCTGTGCCCACAGCCTGGACCCACACACCTCCAGGCTAGGGCCTCTAGGGCCACAGCAAAAGATTGTGCCTGCCCTCTCCAAGGAAAGTGTGCCCAGTCCATTGACCACAACACTACAGGTTAGGGAAAAGCTCCAACGCCCCTGAGGCCATCAATAGTGTAGGCCCCCCTGGACTAAGAGGGGCTCTCTGACACCAGCGGAGCAACTATCTCCACTTAGACTCTCAGACAGTGTCCCCAGAGACAGAAGGTTGAAATGGACAGGCCCCCAGGCCCTAATCTGAACCTTAGCTTTGGTTTCCATGTTTCCGTTCTCAGAGGACTGTTTTCGTAGACCAGCACATGGGGCTTTTCTGAGGCACCAAACCAAACCTCTCTCATCTCCACATGGGCAGCTTTCTTACTGGGATGTATCAAACACTTCAGGTAGGAGAGTTCCGCAGGGCCACTGAACAACCAGCACATTCCAAGGTCTCCATGGACCCAAACGCACATTATGACGCATCCTCAGGAGAGGCCATTTCAACTCAGCCCCCTGGGTCGCGTGTTCCAGAGGCAGCAGATCAAACATATCTTGTCGCTAATAGGCAATGGGAATGCGAGGCATGCTGTACAGGGATCCATCCTTCGAACCCTGCTCTCCAGTCCTTCCATATGGTATGTCCTGGAGCCATGCAACAGGACTCGAATGTCCCGCAGAAGGAAACCTTGTGGTTTGGGGCAACCTCCAAACTCAGCGTGGGAAAACTTCCTTGGCCTCATGAGGCCCCCACTTCATGAAGGTGCCATCATGGACACATACTCCAGCCTCAGCCAACGTCTGATCCTCAGCCTGACTTCAGATGCAGGAGATTTTGATTCAGCCTCTGCAGAGTGGGCCTGCTCTGCCCTTGGTTCCAATCCTCACACTAGCTTGTGTTTTCAGACTTCCGTCCTCACACTCCTGGCCCACAAACCCTCCCTACTGGGAATTCTGGGGCCACAATGAAGCACTGTGCCTGCCTCCCAAGAGAAAAACATTGTCTATGGCGCTGCCCAGAAACCCCAAATGAGGATCAAACTGCTTGGCCCTCGGCAACACCCCAATTGCATAGGCTACCTTAAACAGTGATGCTCTGTCGCAAATAGCCTGAGCCCAGACCTTCCAACAGACACCGACACAGCTGGCTGCACACCCAGCACATTGGACCCGCCACTGCCTTAGGCCACCATCCATTCCCAACCTGGGTTTTCAGTCATCGGAACCTAGACCTTATCTCCAATCCCTGCACAGGGGGGAACCTGATGCACAAGTCAGAACCCCTCCTTCCCCCTGGCAAGAAACCTTGCTGCTGGCAGTGAGTCAAACCTTCAGTGTAGGAGAAAACGGCATGGCCCATGAGGCCACGCCCAAGCGTGAGGGCCGCCTTGGGCACAAACACACATTGTGACCCTCAGCGTGAGTACCTTATTCAAGTAACGCCTCTCAGTGACTGGACCAAGAGCCCGCATATGTGGCTTGCCATGCCCATAGGCACCCAGGACTAACTAGATGGTGTGTATTCCAGTTGAGGGAACCCACTGCTGTGCTCTAGAGTCCCTCTCCTGGGGGTTCCCCTGTGGCAGGAAACAGTACTCTTCATTCCCACAGAATGAACACAAACACTTGGGAGCTTGGACAATCCCCTGAGAGGAAGGCTCTTCCTCGGCCCCTGAGACAACCCCTACCCTGACCGGACACTGTAAACGCAACACCCAGAGACAAAATCCTGAGTGACTGCCTCCCACTTGCCCTACTTTGATTTCCAGAGGATCTCCCCTCACGGACTAGAGATAAGGCCTGCCATTACATTGGCCCCTAGCTGAGCCAAGTTTGCTTTTTCAGACATCTGTCCCCACAGCCCTGGCAAACAGAGCCTCTAGGCTGGGTCCTCTGGAGCCATACCACAGGACCGTGCCTGCTCTCTCCTGGGAAACTGTGTCCATTCCTTTGGCCACACACCTCCAGAATATGAGAAACCTCAAGGCCTCCGAGGACATCCCACTACTGGGAGCCTCACTGGACTCACAGGGGCATTCGGACACAAGCTGAGCAGCTACATCCATGAATACATGCACACAGATGACAACAGAGATAGAAGGTTGAGCCGGACAGGCCTTTAGGCCGTAGTCTCAACTCTTACTTTGGTTTCCAGGTGTCACTCCTCAGAGGCTTTGGTTCGAAGAACAGGGTATGGGGCTTTCCTGAGGCACGGAACAGAACTCCTCTCGTCTCCACATGGGAAGTTTCCTTGTTGGAGCCGTGTCAAACACCTCATGTTGGAGAATCCTGCAGAGTCCCTGAGCCACCTCCACATTCCAAGGTCTCCCAGGCCACCAAGCCACAGTAGGACTCATCTTCAGGAGAGTCCATTTCAACTCTACCCTCTGGGTAGCTCACCCAGGAGCCCGCAGATTGAGCCTGCCTTGTCCTGACTAAAGAGTGGGAATATGAGGTGGCGTTCCCAGGCATCCATGCTTAGACACCTGCTCTCGAGTCTTTCCATATGGGGCCTCTTGGAACCATCCAATAGGACTCGACTGTCGTGCAGAAGGTAACCTTCAGTTTTGGAGCAGTTCACAAATCCCATCGTAGGCAAAACTTTCTGGCCTCATGAAGCCCCCACACCCTTCAGGAAGAGGCCATGCTGGACAAGAACTCTAGCCTGAGGCACGTCTCATAGTTGACATGACCTCAGTGCAGGAGATCCCGATTCAGCCTCTGCAGAGTGGGCATGCCGTGACCTCGGTCCCAAACCTCACGCTAGCTTGTGTTTTCAGACTTCCTTCCTCACACTCCTGGCAAACAAGCCCTCCGGACTAGGAACTCCGGAACCAAAACCCAGCCCAGTGTCTGCCCAACGGAAGAAAAACGTTTCCCTGTGGGGCTCTCCAGAAAACCCAGATGAGGATCAACCTGCTCGGGCCTCGACGGTACCCGAACTGGATAGGCTGCTCTGGGCACTCATGCTCTGCCTGACACAGCCTGAAGCCAGACGTCCAGACAGACAAGGAGACAGCTGGCCGCACACCCAGCACTTCGGACACGCCATGGTCTTATGCCGTCACCTCATCCTAACCTTGGTTTTCAGATATCTGAACCTAGACATTATATCAATTCTCCACACAGCTGGGTATAGCAAGCACAAAACAGAACTCCTCCTTCCCCATGGCTGTCAAGCTTGCTCTTGGCATGGAGTCACACCTTCAGGGTGGGAGAAACCTTCATGGCCCCTGATGCCACGCCCAAACTTGAGTGCTGCTTGGGCACAAATTCACACTGTGATCCTCAGCATGAGCCCCATGTCAAAGAAAGGCCTGTCAGGGCCTGGACCAAGAGCCCACATATGGGGCTTGCCAAGCCCCTATGCACCCAATCCTCACCACGGTTTGAATTTTCCAGTCGCCCCGCCCGTACCTGGAGCTCTGCTCTGGAATCCCTTTCTTGGAGAGACCCATGAGCCAGACAACACGACTCCACCCTTCCCACAAAATGACCCCAAACTCTTGGGAGCTGGGACAAATCCCCAGAGAGGGATACTCGTCCACAGAACCTGAGGCCACCGCTCCAATCCACGGCTATCCCGGACACAACATCCAGAGACAAAAGCCTGAAGGAACGCCTCCCACTCGCCCTTGTTTCAGAGGCCCAGGAGCTCCCTCTCGGGCTGTACATCCGGCCTGCCATACCCTAGGCGCCACTCATAAGCTGAGTTTGTGTATTCAGACTTCTGTGCCCACAGCCTGGACCCACACACCTCCAGGCTAGGGCCTCTAGGGCCACAGCGAAAGATTGTGCCTGCCTTCTCCAAGGAAAGTGTGCCCAGTCCATTGACCACAACACTACAGGTTAGGGAAAAGCTCCAAGGCCTCTGAGGCCATCAATAGTGTAGGCCCCCCTGGACTAAGAGGGGCTCTCTGACACCAGCGGAGCAACTATCTCCACTTAGACTCTCAGACAGTGTCCCCAGAGACAGAAGGTTGAAATGGACAGGCCCCCAGGCCCTAATCTGAACCTTAGCTTTGGTTTCCATGTTTCCGTTCTCAGAGGACTGTTTTCGTAGACCAGCACATGGGGCTTTTCTGAGGCACCAAACCAAACCTCTCTCATCTCCACATGGGCAGCTTTCTTACTGGGATGTATCAAACACTTCAGGTAGGAGAGTTCCGCAGGGCCACTGAACAACCAGCACATTCCAAGGTCTCCATGGACCCAAACGCACATTATGACGCATCCTCAGGAGAGGCCATTTCAACTCAGCCCCCTGGGTCGCGTGTTCCAGAGGCAGCAGATCAAACATATCTTGTCGCTAATAGGCAATGGGAATGCGAGGCATGCTGTACAGGGATCCATCCTTCGAACCCTGCTCTCCAGTCCTTCCGTATGGTATGTCCTGGAGCCATGCAACAGGACTCGAATGTCCCGCAGAAGGAAACCTTGTGGTTTGGGGCAACCTCCAAACTCAGCGTGGGAAAACTTCCTTGGCCTCATGAGGCCCCCACTTCATGAAGGTGCCATCATGGACACATACTCCAGCCTCAGCCAACGTCTGATCCTCAGCCTGACTTCAGATGCAGGAGATTTTGATTCAGCCTCTGCAGAGTGGGCCTGCTCTGCCCTTGGTTCCAATCCTCACACTAGCTTGTGTTTTCAGACTTCCGTCCTCACACTCCTGGCCCACAAACCCTCCCTACTGGGAATTCTGGGGCCACAATGAAGCACTGTGCCTGCCTCCCAAGAGAAAAACATTGTCTATGGCGCTGCCCAGAAACCCCAAATGAGGATCAAACTGCTTGGCCCTCGGCAACACCCCAATTGCATAGGCTACCTTAAACAGTGATGCTCTGTCGCAAATAGCCTGAGCCCAGACCTTCCAACAGACACCGACACAGCTGGCTGCACACCCAGCACATTGGACCCGCCACTGCCTTAGGCCACCATCCATTCCCAACCTGGGTTTTCAGTCATCGGAACCTAGACCTTATCTCCAATCCCTGCACAGGGGGGAACCTGATGCACAAGTCAGAACCCCTCCTTCCCCCTGGCAAGAAACCTTGCTGCTGGCAGTGAGTCAAACCTTCAGTGTAGGAGAAAACGGCATGGCCCATGAGGCCACGCCCAAGCGTGAGGGCCGCCTTGGGCACAAACACACATTGTGACCCTCAGCGTGAGTACCTTATTCAAGTAACGCCTCTCAGTGACTGGACCAAGAGCCCGCATATGTGGCTTGCCATGCCCATAGGCACCCAGGACCTACTAGATGGTGTGTATTCCGGTTGAGGGAACCCACTGCTGTGCTCTAGAGTCCCTCTCCTGGGGGTTCCCCTGTGGCAGGAAACAGTACTCTTCATTCCCACAGAATGAACACAAACACTTGGGAGCTTGGACAATCCCCTGAGAGGAAGGCTCTTCCTCGGCCTCTGAGACAACCCCTACCCTGACCGGACACTGTAAACGCAACACCCAGAGACAAAATCCTGAGTGACTGCCTCCCACTTGCCCTACTTTGATTTCCAGAGGATCTCCCCTCACGGACTAGAGATCAGGCCTGCCATTACATTGGCCCCTAGCTGAGCCAAGTTTGCTTTTTCAGACATCTGTCCCCACAGCCCTGGCAAACAGAGCCTCTAGGCTGGGTCCTCTGGAGCCATACCACAGGACCGTGCCTGCTCTCTCCTGGGAAACTGTGTCCATTCCTTTGGCCACACACCTCCAGAATATGAGAAACCTCAAGGCCTCCGAGGACATCCCACTACTGGGAGCCTCACTGGACTCACAGGGGCATTCGGACACAAGCTGAGCAGCTACATCCATGAATACATGCACACAGATGACAACAGAGATAGAAGGTTGAGCCGGACAGGCCTTTAGGCCGTAGTCTCAACTCTTACTTTGGTTTCCAGGTGTCACTCCTCAGAGGCTTTGGTTCGAAGAACAGGGTATGGGGCTTTCCTGAGGCACGGAACAGAACTCCTCTCGTCTCCACATGGGAAGTTTCCTTGTTGGAGCCGTGTCAAACACCTCATGTTGGAGAATCCTGCAGAGTCCCTGAGCCACCTCCACATTCCAAGGTCTCCCAGGCCACCAAGCCACAGTAGGACTCATCTTCAGGAGAGTCCATTTCAACTCTACCCTCTGGGTAGCTCACCCAGGAGCCCGCAGATTGAGCCTGCCTTGTCCTGACTAAAGAGTGGGAATATGAGGTGGCGTTCCCAGGCATCCATGCTTAGACACCTGCTCTCGAGTCTTTCCATATGGGGCCTCTTGGAACCATCCAATAGGACTCGACTGTCGTGCAGAAGGTAACCTTCAGTTTTGGAGCAGTTCACAAATCCCATCGTAGGCAAAACTTTCTGGCCTCATGAAGCCCCCACACCCTTCAGGAAGAGGCCATGCTGGACAAGAACTCTAGCCTGAGGCACGTCTCATAGTTGACATGACCTCAGTGCAGGAGATCCCGATTCAGCCTCTGCAGAGTGGGCATGCCGTGACCTCGGTCCCAAACCTCACGCTAGCTTGTGTTTTCAGACTTCCTTCCTCACACTCCTGGCAAACAAGCCCTCCGGACTAGGAACTCCGGAACCAAAACCCAGCCCAGTGTCTGCCCAACGGAAGAAAAACGTTTCCCTGTGGGGCTCTCCAGAAAACCCAGATGAGGATCAACCTGCTCGGGCCTCGACGGTACCCGAACTGGATAGGCTGCTCTGGGCACTCATGCTCTGCCTGACACAGCCTGAAGCCAGACGTCCAGACAGACAAGGAGACAGCTGGCCGCACACCCAGCACTTCGGACACGCAATGGTCTTATGCCGTCACCTCATCCTAACCTTGGTTTTCAGATATCTGAACCTAGACATTATATCAATTCTCCACACAGCTGGGTATAGCAAGCACAAAACAGAACTCCTCCTTCCCCATGGCTGTCAAGCTTGCTCTTGGCATGGAGTCACACCTTCAGGGTGGGAGAAACCTTCATGGCCCCTGATGCCACGCCCAAACTTGAGTGCTGCTTGGGCACAAATTCACACTGTGATCCTCAGCATGAGCCCCATGTCAAAGAAAGGCCTGTCAGGGCCTGGACCAAGAGCCCACATATGGGGCTTGCCAAGCCCCTATGCACCCAATCCTCACCACGGTTTGAATTTTCCAGTCGCCCCGCCCGTACCTGGAGCTCTGCTCTGGAATCCCTTTCTTGGAGAGACCCATGAGCCAGACAACACGACTCCACCCTTCCCACAAAATGACCCCAAACTCTTGGGAGCTGGGACAAATCCCCAGAGAGGGATACTCGTCCACAGAACCTGAGGCCACCGCTCCAATCCACGGCTATCCCGGACACAACATCCAGAGACAAAAGCCTGAAGGAACGCCTCCCACTCGCCCTTGTTTCAGAGGCCCAGGAGCTCCCTCTCGGGCTGTACATCCGGCCTGCCATACCCTAGGCGCCACTCATAAGCTGAGTTTGTGTATTCAGACTTCTGTGCCCACAGCCTGGACCCACACACCTCCAGGCTAGGGCCTCTAGGGCCACAGCGAAAGATTGTGCCTGCCTTCTCCAAGGAAAGTGTGCCCAGTCCATTGACCACAACACTACAGGTTAGGGAAAAGCTCCAAGGCCTCTGAGGCCATCAATAGTGTAGGCCCCCCTGGACTAAGAGGGGCTCTCTGACACCAGCGGAGCAACTATCTCCACTTAGACTCTCAGACAGTGTCCCCAGAGACAGAAGGTTGAAATGGACAGGCCCCCAGGCCCTAATCTGAACCTTAGCTTTGGTTTCCATGTTTCCGTTCTCAGAGGACTGTTTTCGTAGACCAGCACATGGGGCTTTTCTGAGGCACCAAACCAAACCTCTCTCATCTCCACATGGGCAGCTTTCTTACTGGGATGTATCAAACACTTCAGGTAGGAGAGTTCCGCAGGGCCACTGAACAACCAGCACATTCCAAGGTCTCCATGGACCCAAACGCACATTATGACGCATCCTCAGGAGAGGCCATTTCAACTCAGCCCCCTGGGTCGCGTGTTCCAGAGGCAGCAGATCAAACATATCTTGTCGCTAATAGGCAATGGGAATGCGAGGCATGCTGTACAGGGATCCATCCTTCGAACCCTGCTCTCCAGTCCTTCCGTATGGTATGTCCTGGAGCCATGCAACAGGACTCGAATGTCCCGCAGAAGGAAACCTTGTGGTTTGGGGCAACCTCCAAACTCAGCGTGGGAAAACTTCCTTGGCCTCATGAGGCCCCCACTTCATGAAGGTGCCATCATGGACACATACTCCAGCCTCAGCCAACGTCTGATCCTCAGCCTGACTTCAGATGCAGGAGATTTTGATTCAGCCTCTGCAGAGTGGGCCTGCTCTGCCCTTGGTTCCAATCCTCACACTAGCTTGTGTTTTCAGACTTCCGTCCTCACACTCCTGGCCCACAAACCCTCCCTACTGGGAATTCTGGGGCCACAATGAAGCACTGTGCCTGCCTCCCAAGAGAAAAACATTGTCTATGGCGCTGCCCAGAAACCCCAAATGAGGATCAAACTGCTTGGCCCTCGGCAACACCCCAATTGCATAGGCTACCTTAAACAGTGATGCTCTGTCGCAAATAGCCTGAGCCCAGACCTTCCAACAGACACCGACACAGCTGGCTGCACACCCAGCACATTGGACCCGCCACTGCCTTAGGCCACCATCCATTCCCAACCTGGGTTTTCAGTCATCGGAACCTAGACCTTATCTCCAATCCCTGCACAGGGGGGAACCTGATGCACAAGTCAGAACCCCTCCTTCCCCCTGGCAAGAAACCTTGCTGCTGGCAGTGAGTCAAATCTTCAGTGTAGGAGAAAACGGCATGGCCCATGAGGCCACGCCCAAGCGTGAGGGCCGCCTTGGGCACAAACACACATTGTGACCCTCAGCGTGAGTACCTTATTCAAGTAACGCCTCTCAGTGACTGGACCAAGAGCCCGCATATGTGGCTTGCCATGCCCATAGGCACCCAGGACTAACTAGATGGTGTGTATTCCAGTTGAGGGAACCCACTGCTGTGCTCTAGAGTCCCTCTCCTGGGGGTTCCCCTGTGGCAGGAAACAGTACTCTTCATTCCCACAGAATGAACACAAACACTTGGGAGCTTGGACAATCCCCTGAGAGGAAGGCTCTTCCTCGGCCTCTGAGACAACCCCTACCCTGACCGGACACTGTAAACGCAACACCCAGAGACAAAATCCTGAGTGACTGCCTCCCACTTGCCCTACTTTGATTTCCAGAGGATCTCCCCTCACGGACTAGATATCAGGCCTGCCATTACATTGGCCCCTAGCTGAGCCAAGTTTGCTTTTTCAGACATCTGTCCCCACAGCCCTGGCAAACACAGCCTCTAGGCTGGGTCCTCTGGAGCCATACCACAGGACCGTGCCTGCTCTCTCCTGGGAAACTGTGTCCATTCCTTTGGCCACACACCTCCAGAATATGAGAAACCTCAAGGCCTCCGAGGACATCCCACTACTGGGAGCCTCACTGGACTCACAGGGGCATTCGGACACAAGCTGAGCAGCTACATCCATGAATGCATGCACACAGATGACAACAGAGATAGAAGGTTGAGCCGGACAGGCCTTTAGGCCGTAGTCTCAACTCTTACTTTGGTTTCCAGGTGTCACTCCTCAGAGGCTTTGGTCGAAGAACAGGGTATGGGGCTTTCCTGAGGCACGGAACAGAACTCCTCTCGTCTCCACATGGGAAGTTTCCTTGTTGGAGCCGTGTCAAACACCTCATGTTGGAGAATCCTGCAGAGTCCCTGAGCCACCTCCACATTCCAAGGTCTCCCAGGCCACCAAGCCACAGTAGGACTCATCTTCAGGAGAGTCCATTTCAACTCTCCCCTCTGTGTAGCTCACCCAGGAGCCCGCAGATTGAGCCTGCCTTGTCCTGACTAAAGAGTGGGAATATGAGGTGGCGTTCCCAGGCATCCATGCTTAGACACCTGCTCTCGAGTCTTTCCATATGGGGCCTCTTGGAACCATCCAATAGGACTCGACTGTCGTGCAGAAGGTAACCTTCAGTTTTGGAGCAGTTCACAAATCCCATCGTAGGCAAAACTTTCTGGCCTCATGAAGCCCCCACACCCTTCAGGAAGAGGCCATGCTGGACAAGAACTCTAGCCTGAGGCACGTCTCATAGTTGACATGACCTCAGTGCAGGAGATCCCGATTCAGCCTATGCAGAGTGGGCATGCCGTGACCTCGGTCCCAAACCTCACGCTAGCTTGTGTTTTCAGACTTCCTTCCTCACACTCCTGGCAAACAAGCCCTCCGGACTAGGAACTCCAGAACCAAAACCCAGCCCAGTGTCTGCCCAACGGAAGAAAAACGTTTCCCTGTGGGGCTCTCCAGAAAACCCAGATGAGGATCAACCTGCTCGGGCCTCGACGGTACCCGAACTGGATAGGCTGCTCTGGGCACTCATGCTCTGCCTGACACAGCCTGAAGCCAGACGTCCAGACAGACAAGGAGACAGCTGGCCGCACACCCAGCACTTCGGACACGCCATGGTCTTATGCCGTCACCTCATCCTAACCTTGGTTTTCAGATATCTGAACCTAGACATTATATCAATTCTCCACACAGCTGGGTATAGCAAGCACAAAACAGAACTCCTCCTTCCCCATGGCTGTCAAGCTTGCTCTTGGCATGGAGTCACACCTTCAGGGTGGGAGAAACCTTCATGGCCCCTGATGCCACGCCCAAACTTGAGTGCTGCTTGGGCACAAATTCACACTGTGATCCTCAGCATGAGCCCCATGTCAAAGAAAGGCCTGTCAGGGCCTGGACCAAGAGCCCACATATGGGGCTTGCCAAGCCCCTATGCACCCAATCCTCACCACGGTTTGAATTTTCCAGTCGCCCCGCCCGTACCTGGAGCTCTGCTCTGGAATCCCTTTCTTGGAGAGACCCATGAGCCAGACAACACGACTCCACCCTTCCCACAAAAATGACCCCAAACTCTTGGGAGCTGGGACAAATCCCCAGAGAGGGATACTCGTCCACAGTACCTGAGGCCACCGCTCCAATCCACGGCTATCCCGGACACAACATCCAGAGACAAAAGCCTGAAGGAACGCCTCCCACTCGCCCTTGTTTCAGAGGCCCAGGAGCTCCCTCTCGGGCTGTACATCCGGCCTGCCATACCCTAGGCGCCACTCATAAGCTGAGTTTGTGTATTCAGACTTCTGTGCCCACAGCCTGGACCCACACACCTCCAGGCTAGGGCCTCTAGGGCCACAGCAAAAGATTGTGCCTGCCTTCTCCAAGGAAAGTGTGCCCAGTCCATTGACCACAACACTACAGGTTAGGGAAAAGCTCCAAGGCCCCTGAGGCCATCAATAGTGTAGGCCCCCCTGGACTAAGAGGGGCTCTCTGACACCAGCGGAGCAACTATCTCCACTTAGACTCTCAGACAGTGTCCCCAGAGACAGAAGGTTGAAATGGACAGGCCCCCAGGCCCTAATCTGAACCTTAGCTTTGGTTTCCATGTTTCCGTTCTCAGAGGACTGTTTTCGTAGACCAGCACATGGGGCTTTTCTGAGGCACCAAACCAAACATCTCTCATCTCCACATGGGCAGCTTTCTTACTGGGATGTATCAAACACTTCAGGTAGGAGAGTTCCGCAGGGCCACTGAACAACCAGCACATTCCAAGGTCTCCATGGACCCAAACGCACATTATGACGCATCCTCAGGAGAGGCCATTTCAACTCAGCCCCCTGGGTCGCGTGTTCCAGAGGCAGCAGATCAAACATATCTTGTCGCTAATAGCCAATGGGAATGCGAGGCATGCTGTACAGGGATCCATCCTTCGAACCCTGCTCTCCAGTCCTTCCGTATGGTATGTCCTGGAGCCATGCAACAGGACTCGAATGTCCCGCAGAAGGAAACCTTGTGGTTTGGGGCAACCTCCAAACTCAGCGTGGGAAAACTTCCTTGGCCTCATGAGGCCCCCACTTCAAGAAGGTGCCATCATGGACACATACTCCAGCCTCAGCCAACGTCTGATCCTCAGCCTGACTTCAGATGCAGGAGATTTTGATTCAGCCTCTGCAGAGTGGGCCTGCTCTGCCCTTGGTTCCAATCCTCACACTAGCTTGTGTTTTCAGACTTCCGTCCTCACACTCCTGGCCCACAAACCCTCCCTACTGGGAATTCTGGGGCCACAATGAAGCACTGTGCCTGCCTCCCAAGAGAAAAACATTGTCTATGGCGCTGCCCAGAATCCCCAAATGAGGATCAAACTGCTTGGCCCTCGGCAACACCCCAATTGCATAGGCTACCTTAAACAGTGATGCTCTGTCGCAAATAGCCTGAGCCCAGACCTTCCAACAGACACCGACACAGCTGGCTGCACACCCAGCACATTGGACCCGCCACTGCCTTAGGCCACCATCCATTCCCAACCTGGGTTTTCAGTCATCGGAACCTAGACCTTATCTCCAATCCCTGCACAGGGGGGAACCTGATGCACAAGTCAGAACCCCTCCTTCCCCCTGGCAAGAAACCTTGCTGCTGGCAGTGAGTCAAACCTTCAGTGTAGGAGAAAACGGCATGGCCCATGAGGCCACGCCCAAGCGTGAGGGCCGCCTTGGGCACAAACACACATTGTGTCCCTCAGCATGAGTACCTTATTCAAGTAACGCCTCTCAGTGACTGGACCAAGAGCCCGCATATGTGGCTTGCCATGCCCATAGGCACCCAGGACTAACTAGATGGTGTGTATTCCAGTTGAGGGAACCCACTGCTGTGCTCTAGAGTCCCTCTCCTGGGGGTTCCCCTGTGGCAGGAAACAGTACTCTTCATTCCCACAGAATGAACACAAACACTTGGGAGCTTGGACAATCCCCTAAGAGGAAGGCTCTTCCTCGGCATCTGAGACAACCCCTACCCTGACCGGACACTGTAAACGCAACACCCAGAGACAAAATCCTGAGTGACTGCCTCCCACTTGCCCTACTTTGATTTCCAGAGGATCTCCCCTCACGGACTAGAGATCAGGCCTGCCATTACATTGGCCCCTAGCTGAGCCAAGTTTGCTTTCTCAGACATCTGTCCCCACAGCCCTGGCAAACACAGCCTCTAGGCTGGGTCCTCTGGAGCCATACCACAGGACCGTGCCAGCTCTCTCCTGGGAAACTGTGTCCATTCCTTTGGCCACACACCTCCAGAATATGAGAAACCTCAAGGCCTCCGAGGACATCCCACTACTGGGAGCCTCACTGGACTCACAGGGGCATTCGGACACAAGCTGAGCAGCTACATCCATGAATGCATGCACACAGATGACAACAGAGATAGAAGGTTGAGCCGGACAGGCCTTTAGGCCGTAGTCTCAACTCTTACTTTGGTTTCCAGGTGTCACTCCTCAGAGGCTTTGGTTCGAAGAACAGGGTATGGGGCTTTCCTGAGGCACGGAACAGAACTCCTCTCGTCTCCACATGGGAAGTTTCCTTGTTGGAGCCGTGTCAAACACCTCATGTTGGAGAATCCTGCAGAGTCCCTGAGCCACCTCCACATTCCAAGGTCTCCCAGGCCACCAAGCCACAGTAGGACTCATCTTCAGGAGAGTCCATTTCAACTCTCCCCTCTGGGTAGCTCACCCAGGAGCCCGCAGATTGAGCCTGCCTTGTCCTGACTAAAGAGTGGGAATAAGAGGTGGCGTTCCCAGGCATCCATGCTTAGACACCTGCTCTCGAGTCTTTCCATATGGGGCCTCTTGGAACCATCCAATAGGACTCGACTGTCGTGCAGAAGGTAACCTTCAGTTTTGGAGCAGTTCACAAATCCCATCGTAGGCAAAACTTTCTGGCCTCATGAAGCCCCCACACCCTTCAGGAAGAGGCCATGCTGGACAAGAACTCTAGCCTGAGGCACGTCTCATAGTTGACATGACCTCAGTGCAGGAGATCCCGATTCAGCCTCTGCAGAGTGGGCATGCCGTGACCTCGGTCCCAAACCACACGCTAGCTTGTGTTTTCCGACTTCCTTCCTCACACTCCTGGCAAACAAGCCCTCCGGACTAGGAACTCCGGAACCAAAACCCAGCCCAGTGTCTGCCCAACGGAAGAAAAACGTTTCCCTGTGGGGCTCTCCAGAAAACCCAGATGAGGATCAACCTGCTCGGGCCTCGACGGTACCCGAACTGGATAGGCTGCTCTGGGCACTCATGCTCTGCCTGACACAGCCTGAAGCCAGACGTCCAGACAGACAAGGAGACAGCTGGCCGCACACCCAGCACTTCGGACACGCCATGGTCTTATGCCGTCACCTCATCCTAACCTTGGTTTTCAGATATCTGAACCTAGACATTATATCAATTCTCCACACAGCTGGGTATAGCAAGCACAAAACAGAACTCCTCCTTCCCCATGGCTGTCAAGCTTGCTCTTGGCATGGAGTCACACCTTCAGGGTGGGAGAAACCTTCATGGCCCCTGATGCCACGCCCAAACTTGAGTGCTGCTTGGGCACAAATTCACACTGTGATCCTCAGCATGAGCCCCATGTCAAAGAAAGGCCTGTCAGGGCCTGGACCAAGAGCCCACATATGGGGCTTGCCAAGCCCCTATGCACCCAATCCTCACCACGGTTTGAATTTTCCAGTCGCCCCGCCCGTACCTGGAGCTCTGCTCTGGAATCCCTTTCTTGGAGAGACCCATGAGCCAGACAACACGACTCCACCCTTCCCACAAAATGACCCCAAACTCTTGGGAGCTGGGACAAATCCCCAGAGAGGGATACTCGTCCACAGTACCTGAGGCCACCGCTCCAATCCACGGCTATCCCGGACACAACATCCAGAGACAAAAGCCTGAAGGAACGCCTCCCACTCGCCCTTGTTTCAGAGGCCCAGGAGCTCCCTCTCGGGCTGTACATCCGGCCTGCCATACCCTAGGCGCCACTCATAAGCTGAGTTTGTGTATTCAGACTTCTGTGCCCACAGCCTGGACCCACACACCTCCAGGCTAGGGCCTCTAGGGCCACAGCGAAAGATTGTGCCTGCCCTCTCCAAGGAAAGTGTGCCCAGTCCATTGACCACAACACTACAGGTTAGGGAAAAGCTCCAAGGCCCCTGAGGCCATCAATAGTGTAGGCCCCCCTGGACTAAGAGGGGCTCTCTGACACCAGCGGAGCAACTATCTCCACTTAGACTCTCAGACAGTGTCCCCAGAGACAGAATTTTGAAATGGACAGTCCCCCAGGCCCTAATCTGAACCTTAGCTTTGGTTTCCATGTTTCCGTTCTCAGAGGACTGTTTTCGTAGACCAGCACATGGGGCTTTTCTGAGGCACCAAACCAAACCTCTCTCATCTCCACATGGGCAGCTTTCTTACTGGGATGTATCAAACACTTCAGGTAGGAGAGTTCCGCAGGGCCACTGAACAACCAGCACATTCCAAGGTCTCCATGGACCCAAACGCACATTATGACGCATCCTCAGGAGAGGCCATTTCAACTCAGCCCCCTGGGTCGCGTGTTCCAGAGGCAGCAGATCAAACATATCTTGTCGCTAATAGCCAATGGCAATGCGAGGCATGCTGTACAGGGATCCATCCTTCGAACCCTGCTCTCCAGTCCTTCCGTATGGTATGTCCTGGAGCCATGCAACAGGACTCGAATGTCCCGCAGAAGGAAACCTTGTGGTTTGGGGCAACCTCCAAACTCAGCGTGGGAAAACTTCCTTGGCCTCATGAGGCCCCCACTTCGTGAAGGTGCCATCATGGACACATACTCCAGCCTCAGCCAACGTCTGATCCTCAGCCTGACTTCAGATGCAGGAGATTTTGATTCAGCCTCTGCAGAGTGGGCCTGCTCTGCCCTTGGTTCCAATCCTCACACTAGCTTGTGTTTTCAGACTTCCGTCCTCACACTCCTGGCCCACAAACCCTCCCTACTGGGAATTCTGGGGCCACAATGAAGCACTGTGCCTGCCTCCCAAGAGAAAAACATTGTCTATGGCGCTGCCCAGAAACCTCAAATGAGGATCAAACTGCTTGGCCCTCGGCAACACCCCAATTGCATAGGCTACCTTAAACAGTGATGCTCTGTCGCAAATAGCCTGAGCCCAGACCTTCCAACAGACACCGACACAGCTGGCTGCACACCCAGCACATTGGACCCGCCACTGCCTTAGGCCACCATCCATTCCCAACCTGGGTTTTCAGTCATCGGAACCTAGACCTTATCTCCAATCCCTGCACAGGGGGGAACCTGATGCACAAGTCAGAACCCCTCCTTCCCCCTGGCAAGAAACCTTGCTGCTGGCAGTGAGTCAAACCTTCAGTGTAGGAGAAAACGGCATGGCCCATGAGGCCACGCCCAAGCGTGAGGGCCGCCTTGGGCACAAACACACATTGTGACCCTCAGCGTGAGTACCTTATTCAAGTAACGCCTCTCAGGGACTGGACCAAGAGCCCGCATATGTGGCTTGCCATGCCCATAGGCACCCAGGACTAACTAGATGGTGTGTATTCCAGTTGAGGGAACCCACTGCTGTGCTCTAGAGTCCCTCTCCTGGGGGTTCCCCTGTGGCAGGAAACAGTACTCTTCATTCCCACAGAATGAACACAAACACTTGGGAGCTTGGACAATCCCCTGAGAGGAAGGCTCTTCCTCGGCCTCTGAGACAACCCCTACCCTGACCGGACACTGTAAACGCAACACCCAGAGACAAAATCCTGAGTGACTGCCTCCCACTTGCCCTACTTTGATTTCCAGAGGATCTCCCCTCACGGACTAGAGATCAGTCCTGCCATTACATTGGCCCCTAGCTGAGCCAAGTTTGCTTTTTCAGACATCTGTCCCCACAGCCCTGGCAAACAGAGCCTCTAGGCTGGGTCCTCTGGAGCCATACCACAGGACCGTGCCTGCTCTCTCCTGGGAAACTGTGTCCATTCCTTTGGCCACACACCTCCAGAATATGAGAAACCTCAAGGCCTCCGAGGACATCCCACTACTGGGAGCCTCACTGGACTCACAGGGGCATTCGGACACAAGCTGAGCAGCTACATCAATGAATGCATGCACACAGATGACAACAGAGATAGAAGGTTGAGCCAGACAGGCCTTTAGGCCGTAGTCTCAACTCTTACTTTGGTTTCCAGGTGTCACTCCTCAGAGGCTTTGGTTCGAAGAACAGGGTATGGGGCTTTCCTGAGGCACGGAACAGAACTCCTCTCGTCTCCACATGGGAAGTTTCCTTGTTGGAGCCGTGTCAAACACCTCATGTTGGAGAATCCTGCAGAGTCCCTGAGCCTCCTCCACATTCCAAGGTCTCCCAGGCCACCAAGCCACAGTAGGACTCATCTTCAGGAGAGTCCATTTCAACTCTCCCCTCTGGGTAGCTCACCCAGGAGCCCGCAGATTGAGCCTGCCTTGTCCTGACTAAAGAGTGGGAATATGAGGTGGCGTTCCCAGGCATCCATGCTTAGACACCTGCTCTCGAGTCTTTCCATATGGGGCCTCTTGGAACCATCCAATAGGACTCGACTGTCGTGCAGAAGGTAACCTTCAGTTTTGGAGCAGTTCACAAATCCCATCGTAGGCAAAACTTTCTGGCCTCATGAAGCCCCCACACCCTTCAGGAAGAGGCCTTGCTGGAAAAGAACTCTAGCCTGAGGCACGTCTCATAGTTGACATGACCTCAGTGCAGGAGATCCCGATTCAGCCTCTGCAGAGTGGGCATGCCGTGACCTCGGTCCCAAACCTCACGCTAGCTTGTGTTTTCAGACTTCCTTCCTCACACTCCTGGCAAACAAGCCCTCCGGACTAGGAACTCCGGAACCAAAACCCAGCCCAGTGTCTGCCCAACGGAAGAAAAACGTTTCCCTGTGGGGCTCTCCAGAAAACCCAGATGAGGATCAACCTGCTCGGGCCTCGACGGTACCCGAACTGGATAGGCTGCTCTGGGCACTCATGCTCTGCCTGACACAGCCTGAAGCCAGACGTCCAGACAGACAAGGAGACAGCTGGCCGCACACCCAGCACTTCGGACACGCCATGGTCTTATGCCGTCACCTCATCCTAACCTTGGTTTTCAGATATCTGAACCTAGACATTATATCAATTCTCCACACAGCTGGGTTTAGCAAGTACAAAACAGAACTCCTCCTTCCCCATGGCTGTCAAGCTTGCTCTTGGCATGGAGTCACACCTTCAGGGTGGGAGAAACCTTCATGGCCCCTGATGCCACGCCCAAACTTGAGTGCTGCTTGGGCACAAATTCACACTGTGATCCTCAGCATGAGCCCCATGTCAAAGAAAGGCCTGTCAGGGCCTGGACCAAGAACCCACATATGGGGCTTGCCAAGCCCCTATGCACCCAATCCTCACCACGGTTTGAATTTTCCAGTCGCCCCGCCCGTACCTGGAGCTCTGCTCTGGAATCCCTTTCTTGGAGAGACCCATGAGCCAGACAACACGACTCCACCCTTCCCACAAAATGACCCCAAACTCTTGGGAGCTGGGACAAATCCCCAGAGAGGGATACTCGTCCACAGTACCTGAGGCCACCGCTCCAATCCACGGCTATCCCGGACACAACATCCAGAGACAAAAGCCTGAAGGAACGCCTCCCACTCGCCCTTGTTTCAGAGGCCCAGGAGCTCCCTCTCGGGCTGTACATCCGGCCTGCCATACCCTAGGCGCCACTCATAAGCTGAGTTTGTGTATTCAGACTTCTGTGCCCACAGCCTGGACCCACACACCTCCAGGCTAGGGCCTCTAGGGCCACAGCGAAAGATTGTGCCTGCCCTCTCCAAGGAAAGTGTGCCCAGTCCATTGACCACAACACTACAGGTTAGGGAAAAGCTCCAAGGCCCCTGAGGCCATCAATAGTGTAGGCCCCCCTGGACTAAGAGGGGCTCTCTGACACCAGCGGAGCAACTATCTCCACTTAGACTCTCAGACAGTGTCCCCAGAGACAGAATTTTGAAATGGACAGTCCCCCAGGCCCTAATCTGAACCTTAGCTTTGGTTTCCATGTTTCCGTTCTCAGAGGACTGTTTTCGTAGACCAGCACATGGGGCTTTTCTGAGGCACCAAACCAAACCTCTCTCATCTCCACATGGGCAGCTTTCTTACTGGGATGTATCAAACACTTCAGGTAGGAGAGTTCCGCAGGGCCACTGAACAACCAGCACATTCCAAGGTCTCCATGGACCCAAACGCACATTATGACGCATCCTCAGGAGAGGCCATTTCAACTCAGCCCCCTGGGTCGCGTGTTCCAGAGGCAGCAGATCAAACATATCTTGTCGCTAATAGCCAATGGGAATGCGAGGCATGCTGTACAGGGATCCATCCTTCGAACCCTGCTCTCCAGTCCTTCCGTATGGTATGTCCTGGAGCCATGCAACAGGACTCGAATGTCCCGCAGAAGGAAACCTTGTGGTTTGGGGCAACCTCCAAACTCAGCGTGGGAAAACTTCCTTGGCCTCATGAGGCCCCCACTTCGTGAAGGTGCCATCATGGACACATACTCCAGCCTCAGCCAACGTCTGATCCTCAGCCTGACTTCAGATGCAGGAGATTTTGATTCAGCCTCTGCAGAGTGGGCCTGCTCTGCCCTTGGTTCCAATCCTCACACTAGCTTGTGTTTTCAGACTTCCGTCCTCACACTCCTGGCCCACAAACCCTCCCTACTGGGAATTCTGGGGCCACAATGAAGCACTGTGCCTGCCTCCCAAGAGAAAAACATTGTCTATGGCGCTGCCCAGAAACCTCAAATGAGGATCAAACTGCTTGGCCCTCGGCAACACCCCAATTGCATAGGCTACCTTAAACAGTGATGCTCTGTCGCAAATAGCCTGAGCCCAGACCTTCCAACAGACACCGACACAGCTGGCTGCACACCCAGCACATTGGACCCGCCACTGCCTTAGGCCACCATCCATTCCCAACCTGGGTTTTCAGTCATCGGAACCTAGACCTTATCTCCAATCCCTGCACAGGGGGGAACCTAATGCACAAGTCAGAACCCCTCCTTCCCCCTGGCACAAAACCTTGCTGCTGGCAGTGAGTCAAACCTTCAGTGTAGGAGAAAACGGCATGGCCCATGAGGCCACGCCCAAGCGTGAGGGCCGCCTTGGGCACAAACACACATTGTGACCCTCAGCGTGAGTACCTTATTCAAGTAACGCCTCTCAGTGACTGGACCAAGAGCCCGCATATGTGGCTTGCCATGCCCATAGGCACCCAGGACTAACTAGATGGTGTGTATTCCAGTTGAGGGAACCCACTGCTGTGCTCTAGAGTCCCTCTCCTGGGGGTTCCCCTGTGGCAGGAGACAGTACTCTTCATTCCCACAGAATGAACACAAACACTTGGGAGCTTGGACAATCCCCTGAGAGGAAGGCTCTTCCTCGGCCTCTGAGACAACCCCTACCCTGACCGGACACTGTAAACGCAACACCCAGAGACAAAATCCTGAGTGACTGCCTCCCACTTGCCCTACTTTGATTTCCAGAGGATCTCCCCTCACGGACTAGAGATCAGGCCTGCCATTACATTGGCCCCTAGCTGAGCCAAGTTTGCTTTTTCAGACATCTGTCCCCACAGCCCTGGCAAACAGAGCCTCTAGGCTGGGTCCTCTGGAGCCATACCACAGGACCGTGCCTGCTCTCTCCTGGGAAACTGTGTCCATTCCTTTGGCCACACACCTCCAGAATATGAGAAACCTCAAGGCCTCCGAGGACATCCCACTACTGGGAGCCTCACTGGACTCACAGGGGCATTCGGACACAAGCTGAGCAGCTACATCAATGAATGCATGCACACAGATGACAACAGAGATAGAAGGTTGAGCCGGACAGGCCTTTAGGCCGTAGTCTCAACTCTTACTTTGGTTTCCAGGTGTCACTCCTCAGAGGCTTTGGTTCGAAGAACAGGGTATGGGGCTTTCCTGAGGCACGGAACAGAACTCCTCTCGTCTCCACATGGGAAGTTTCCTTGTTGGAGCCGTGTCAAACACCTCATGTTGGAGAATCCTGCAGAGTCCCTGAGCCACCTCCACATTCCAAGGTCTCCCAGGCCACCAAGCCACAGTAGGACTCATCTTCAGGAGAGTCCATTTCAACTCTCCCCTCTGGGTAGCTCACCCAGGAGCCCGCAGATTGAGCCTGCCTTGTCCTGACTAAAGAGTGGGAATATGAGGTGGCGTTCCCAGGCATCCATGCTTAGACACCTGCTCTCGAGTCTTTCCATATGGGGCCTCTTGGAACCATCCAATAGGACTCGACTGTCGTGCAGAAGGTAACCTTCAGTTTTGGAGCAGTTCACAAATCCCATCGTAGGCAAAACTTTCTGGCCTCATGAAGCCCCCACACCCTTCAGGAAGAGGCCTTGCTGGACAAGAACTCTAGCCTGAGGCACGTCTCATAGTTGACATGACCTCAGTGCAGGAGATCCCAATTCAGCCTCTGCAGAGTGGGCATGCCGTGACCTCGGTCCCAAACCTCACGCTAGCTTGTGTTTTCAGACTTCCTTCCTCACACTCCTGGCAAACAAGCCCTCCGGACTAGGAACTCCGGAACCAAAACCCAGCCCAGTGTCTGCCCAACGGAAGAAAAACGTTTCCCTGTGGGGCTCTCCAGAAAACCCAGATGAGGATCAACCTGCTCGGGCCTCGACGGTACCCGAACTGGATAGGCTGCTCTGGGCACTCTTGCTCTGCCTGACACAGCCTGAAGCCAGACGTCCAGACAGACAAGGAGACAGCTGGCCGCACACCCAGCACTTCGGACAAGCCATGGTCTTATGCCGTCACCTCATCCTAACCTTGGTTTTCAGATATCTGAACCTAGACATTATATCAATTCTCCACACAGCTGGGTATAGCAAGCACAAAACAGAACTCCTCCTTCCCCATGGCTGTCAAGCTTGCTCTTGGCATGGAGTCACACCTTCAGGGTGGGAGAAACCTTCATGGCCCCTGATGCCAAGCCCAAACTTGAGCGCTGCTTGGGCACAAATTCACACTGTGATCCTCAGCATGAGCCCCATGTCAAAGAAAGGCCTGTCAGGGCCTGGACCAAGAGCCCACATATGGGGCTTGCCAAGCCCCTATGCACCCAATCCTCACCACGGTTTGAATTTTCCAGTCGCCCCGCCCGTACCTGGAGCTCTGCTCTGGAATCCCTTTCTTGGAGAGACCCATGAGCCAGACAACACGACTCCACCCTTCCCACAAAATGACCCCAAACTCTTGGGAGCTGGGACAAATCCCCAGAGAGGGATACTCGTCCACAGAACCTGAGGCCACCGCTCCAATCCACGGCTATCCCGGACACAACATCCAGAGACAAAAGCCTGAAGGAACGCCTCCCACTCGCCCTTGTTTCAGAGGCCCAGGAGCTCCCTCTCGGGCTGTACATCCGGCCTGCCATACCCTAGGCGCCACTCATAAGCTGAGTTTGTGTATTCAGACTTCTGTGCCCACAGCCTGGACCCACACAACTCCAGGCTAGGGCCTCTAGGGCCACGCGAAAGATTGTGCCTGCCCTCTCCAAGGAAAGTGTGCCCAGTCCATTGACCACAACACTACAGGTTAGGGAAAAGCTCCAAGGCCCCTGAGGCCATCAATAGTGTAGGCCCCCCTGGACTAAGAGGGGCTCTCTGACACCAGCGGAGCAACTATCTCCACTTAGACTCTCAGACAGTGTCCCCAGAGACAGAATTTTGAAATGGACAGTCCCCCAGGCCCTAATCTGAACCTTAGCTTTGGTTTCCATGTTTCCGTTCTCAGAGGACTGTTTTCGTAGACCAGCACATGGGGCTTTTCTGAGGCACCAAACCAAACCTCTCTCATCTCCACATGGGCAGCTTTCTTACTGGGATGTATCAAACACTTCAGGTAGGAGAGTTCCGCAGGGCCACTGAACAACCAGCACATTCCAAGGTCTCCATGGACCCAAACGCACATTATGACGCATCCTCAGGAGAGGCCATTTCAACTCAGCCCCCTGGGTCGCGTGTTCCAGAGGCAGCAGATCAAACATATCTTGTCGCTAATAGCCAATGGGAATGCGAGGCATGCTGTACAGGGATCCATCCTTCGAACCCTGCTCTCCAGTCCTTCCGTATGGTATGTCCTGGAGCCATGCAACAGGACTCGAATGTCCCGCAGAAGGAAACCTTGTGGTTTGGGGCAACCTCCAAACTCAGCGTGGGAAAACTTCCTTGGCCTCATGAGGCCCCCACTTCGTGAAGGTGCCATCATGGACACATACTCCAGCCTCAGCCAACGTCTGATCCTCAGCCTGACTTCAGATGCAGGAGATTTTGATTCAGCCTCTGCAGAGTGGGCCTGCTCTGCCCTTGGTTCCAATCCTCACACTAGCTTGTGTTTTCAGACTTCCGTCCTCACACTCCTGGCCCACAAACCCTCCCTACTGGGAATTCTGGGGCCACAATGAAGCACTGTGCCTGCCTCCCAAGAGAAAAACATTGTCTATGGCGCTGCCCAGAAACCTCAAATGAGGATCAAACTGCTTGGCCCTCGGCAACACCCCAATTGCATAGGCTACCTTAAACAGTGATGCTCTGTCGCAAATAGCCTGAGCCCAGACCTTCCAACAGACACCGACACAGCTGGCTGCACACCCAGCACATTGGACCCGCCACTGCCTTAGGCCACCATCCATTCCCAACCTGGGTTTTCAGTCATCGGAACCTAGACCTTATCTCCAATCCCTGCACAGGGGGGAACCTGATGCACAAGTCAGAACCCCTCCTTCCCCCTGGCAAGAAACCTTGCTGCTGGCAGTGAGTCAAACCTTCAGTGTAGGAGAAAACGGCATGGCCCATGAGGCCACGCCCAAGCGTGAGGGCCGCCTTGGGCACAAACACACATTGTGACCCTCAGCGTGAGTACCTTATTCAAGTAACGCCTCTCAGTGACTGGACCAAGAGCCCCCATATGTGGCTTGCCATGCCCATAGGCACCCAGGACTAACTAGATGGTGTGTATTCCAGTTGAGGGAACCCACTGCTGTGCTCTAGAGTCCCTCTCCTGGGGGTTCCCCTGTGGCAGGAAACAGTACTCTTCATTCCCACAGAATGAACACAAACACTTGGGAGCTTGGACAATCCCCTGAGAGGAAGGCTCTTCCTCGGCCTCTGAGACAACCCCTACCCTGACCGGACACTGTAAACGCAACACCCAGAGACAAAATCCTGAGTGACTGCCTCCCACTTGCCCTACTTTGATTTCCAGAGGATCTCCCCTCACGGACTAGAGATCAGGCCTGCCATTACATTGGCCCCTAGCTGAGCCAAGTTTGCTTTTTCAGACATCTGTCCCCACAGCCCTGGCAAACAGAGCCTCTAGGCTGGGTCCTCTGGAGCCATACCACAGGACCGTGCCTGCTCTCTCCTGGGAAACTGTGTCCATTCCTTTGGCCACACACCTCCAGAATATGAGAAACCTCAAGGCCTCCGAGGACATCCCACTACTGGGAGCCTCACTGGACTCACAGGGGCATTCGGACACAAGCTGAGCAGCTACATCAATGAATGCATGCACACAGATGACAACAGAGAGAGAAGGTTGAGCCGGACAGGCCTTTAGGCCGTAGTCTCAACTCTTACTTTGGTTTCCAGGTGTCACTCCTCAGAGGCTTTGGTTCGAAGAACAGGGTATGGGGCTTTCCTGAGGCACGGAACAGAACTCCTCTCGTCTCCACATGGGAAGTTTCCTTGTTGGAGCCGTGTCAAACACCTCATGTTGGAGAATCCTGCAGAGTCCCTGAGCCACCTCCACATTCCAAGGTCTCCCAGGCCACCAAGCCACAGTAGGACTCATCTTCAGGAGAGTCCATTTCAACTCTCCCCTCTGGGTAGCTCACCCAGGAGCCTGCAGATTGAGCCTGCCTTGTCCTGACTAAAGAGTGGGAATATGAGGTGGCGTTCCCAGGCATCCATGCTTAGACACCTGCTCTCGAGTCTTTCCATATGGGGCCTCTTGGAACCATCCAATAGGACTCGACTGTCGTGCAGAAGGTAACCTTCAGTTTTGGAGCAGTTCACAAATCCCATCGTAGGCAAAACTTTCTGGCCTCATGAAGCCCCCACACCCTTCAGGAAGAGGCCTTGCTGGACAAGAACTCTAGCCTGAGGCACGTCTCATAGTTGACATGACCTCAGTGCAGGAGATCCCGATTCAGCCTCTGCAGAGTGGGCATGCCGTGACCTCGGTCCCAAACCTCACGCTAGCTTGTGTTTTCAGACTTCCTTCCTCACACTCCTGGCAAACAAGCCCTCCGGACTAGGAACTCCAGAACCAAAACCCAGCCCAGTGTCTGCCCAACGGAAGAAAAACGTTTCCCTGTGGGGCTCTCCAGAAAACCCAGATGAGGATCAACCTGCTCGGGCCTCGACGGTACCCGAACTGGATAGGCTGCTCTGGGCACTCATGCTCTGCCTGACACAGCCTGAAGCCAGACGTCCAGACAGACAAGGAGACAGCTGGCCGCACACCCAGCACTTCGGACACGCCATGGTCTTATGCCGTCACCTCATCCTAACCTTGGTTTTCAGATATCTGAACCTAGACATTATATCAATTCTCCACACAGCTGGGTATAGCAAGCACAAAACAGAACTCCTCCTTCCCCATGGCTGTCAAGCTTGCTCTTGGCATGGAGTCACACCTTCAGGGTGGGAGAAACCTTCATGGCCCCTGATGCCACGCCCAAACTTGAGTGCTGCTTGGGCACAAATTCACACTGTGATCCTCAGCATGAGCCCCATGTCAAAGAAAGGCCTGTCAGGGCCTGGACCAAGAGCCCACATATGGGGCTTGCCAAGCCCCTATGCACCCAATCCTCACCACGGTTTGAATTTTCCAGTCGCCCCGCCCGTACCTGGAGCTCTGCTCTGGAATCCCTTTCTTGGAGAGACCCATGAGCCAGACAACACGACTCCACCCTTCCCACAAAATGACCCCAAACTCTTGGGAGCTGGGACAAATCCCCAGAGAGGGATACTCGTCCACAGTACCTGAGGCCACCGCTCCAATCCACGGCTATCCCGGACACAACATCCAGAGACAAAAGCCTGAAGGAACGCCTCCCACTCGCCCTTGTTTCAGAGGCCCAGGAGCTCCCTCTCGGGCTGTACATCCGGCCTGCCATACCCTAGGCGCCACTCATAAGCTGAGTTTGTGTATTCAGACTTCTGTGCCCACAGCCTGGACCCACACACCTCCAGGCTAGGGCCTCTAGGGCCACAGCGAAAGATTGTGCCTGCCCTCTCCAAGGAAAGTGTGCCCAGTCCATTGACCACAACACTACAGTTTAGGGAAAAGCTCCAAGGCCCCTGAGGCCATCAATAGTGTAGGCCCCCCTGGACTAAGAGGGGCTCTCTGACACCAGCGGAGCAACTATCTCCACTTAGACTCTCAGACAGTGTCCCCAGAGACAGAAGGTTGAAATGGACAGGCCCCCAGGCCCTAATCTGAACCTTAGCTTTGGTTTCCATGTTTCCGTTCTCAGAGGACTGTTTTCGTAGACCAGCACATGGGGCTTTTCAGAGGCACCAAACCAAACATCTCTCATCTCCACATGGGCAGCTTTCTTACTGGGATGTATCAAACACTTCAGGTAGGAGAGTTCCGCAGGGCCACTGAACAACCAGCACATTCCAAGGTCTCCATGGACCCAAACGCACATTATGACGCATCCTCAGGAGAGGCCATTTCAACTCAGCCCCCTGGGTCGCGTGTTCCAGAGGCAGCAGATCAAACATATCTTGTCGCTAATAGCGAAAGGGAATGCGAGGCATGCTGTACAGGGATCCATCCTTCGAACCCTGCTCTCCAGTCCTTCCGTATGGTATGTCCTGGAGCCATGCAACAGGACTCGAATGTCCCGCAGAAGGAAACCTTGTGGTTTGGGGCAACCTCCAAACTCAGCGTGGGAAAACTTCCTTGGCCTCATGAGGCCCCCACTTCATGAAGGTGCCATCATGGACACATACTCCAGCCTCAGCCAACGTCTGATCCTCAGCCTGACTTCAGATGCAGGAGATTTTGATTCAGCCTCTGCAGAGTGGGCCTGCTCTGCCCTTGGTTCCAATCCTCACACTAGCTTGTGTTTTCAGACTTCCGTCCTCACACTCCTGGCCCACAAACCCTCCCTACTGGGAATTCTGGGGCCACAATGAAGCACTGTGCCTGCCTCCCAAGAGAAAAACATTGTCTATGGCGCTGCCCAGAATCCCCAAATGAGGATCAAACTGCTTGGCCCTCGGCAACACCCCAATTGCATAGGCTACCTTAAACAGTGATGCTCTGTCGCAAATAGCCTGAGCCCAGACCTTCCAACAGACACCGACACAGCTGGCTGCACACCCAGCACATTGGACCCGCCACTGCCTTAGGCCACCATCCATTCCCAACCTGGGTTTTCAGTCATCGGAACCTAGACCTTATCTCCAATCCCTGCACAGGGGGGAACCTGATGCACAAGTCAGAACCCCTCCTTCCCCCTGGCAAGAAACCTTGCTGCTGGCAGTGAGTCAAACCTTCAGTGTAGGAGAAAACGGCATGGCCCATGAGGCCACGCCCAAGCGTGAGGGCCGCCTTGGGCACAAACACACATTGTGACCCTCAGCGTGAGTACCTTATTCAAGTAACGCCTCTCAGTGACTGGACCAAGAGCCCCCATATGTGGCTTGCCATGCCCATAGGCACCCAGGACTAACTAGATGGTGTGTATTCCAGTTGAGGGAACCCACTGCTGTGCTCTAGAGTCCCTCTCCTGGGGGTTCCCCTGTGGCAGGAAACAGTACTCTTCATTCCCACAGAATGAACACAAACACTTGGGAGCTTGGACAATCCCCTGAGAGGAAGGCTCTTCCTCGGCCTCTGAGACAACCCCTACCCTGACCGGACACTGTAAACGCAACACCCAGAGACAAAATCCTGAGTGACTGCCCCCCACTTGCCCTACTTTGATTTCCAGAGGATCTCCCCTCACGGACTAGAGATCAGGCCTGCCATTACATTGGCCCCTAGCTGAGCCAAGTTTGCTTTTTCAGACATCTGTCCCCACAGCCCTGGCAAACACAGCCTCTAGGCTGGGTCCTCTGGAGCCATACCACAGGACCGTGCCTGCTCTCTCCTGGGAAACTGTGTCCATTCCTTTGGCCACACACCTCCAGAATATGAGAAACCTCAAGGCCTCCGAGGACATCCCACTACTGGGAGCCTCACTGGACTCACAGGGGCATTCGGACACAAGCTGAGCAGCTACATCCATGAATGCATGCACACAGATGACAACAGAGATAGAAGGTTGAGCCGGACAGGCCTTTAGGCCGTAGTCTCAACTCTTACTTTGGTTTCCAGGTGTCACTCCTCAGAGGCTTTGGTTCGAAGAACAGGGTATGGGGCTTTCCTGAGGCACGGAACAGAACTCCTCTCGTCTCCACATGGGAAGTTTCCTTGTTGGAGCCGTGTCAAACACCTCATGTTGGAGAATCCTGCAGAGTCCCTGAGCCACCTCCACATTCCAAGGTCTCCCAGGCCACCAAGCCACAGTAGGACTCATCTTCAGGAGAGTCCATTTCAACTCTCCCCTCTGGGTAGCTCACCCAGGAGCCCGCAGATTGAGCCTGCCTTGTCCTGACTAAAGAGTGGGAATATGAGGTGGCGTTCCCAGGCATCCATGCTTAGACACCTGCTCTCGAGTCTTTCCATATGGGGCCTCTTGGAACCATCCAATAGGACTCGACTGTCGTGCAGAAGGTAACCTTCAGTTTTGGAGCAGTTCACAAATCCCATCGTAGGCAAAACTTTCTGGCTTCATGAAGCCCCCACACCCTTCAGGAAGAGGCCATGCTGGACAAGAACTCTAGCCTGAGGCACGTCTCATAGTTGACATGACCTCAGTGCAGGAGATCCCGATTCAGCCTATGCAGAGTGGGCATGCCGTGACCTCGGTCCCAAACCTCACGCTAGCTTGTGTTTTCAGACTTCCTTCCTCACACTCCTGGCAAACAAGCCCTCCGGACTAGGAACTCCAGAACCAAAACCCAGCCCAGTGTCTGCCCAACGGAAGAAAAACGTTTCCCTGTGGGGCTCTCCAGAAAACCCAGATGAGGATCAACCTGCTCGGGCCTCGACGGTACCCGAACTGGATAGGCTGCTCTGGGCACTCATGCTCTGCCTGACACAGCCTGAAGCCAGACGTCCAGACAGACAAGGAGACAGCTGGCCGCACACCCAGCACTTCGGACACGCCATGGTCTTATGCCGTCACCTCATCCTAACCTTGGTTTTCAGATATCTGAACCTAGACATTATATCAATTCTCCACACAGCTGGGTATAGCAAGCACAAAACAGAACTCCTCCTTCCCCATGGCTGTCAAGCTTGCTCTTGGCATGGAGTCACACCTTCAGGGTGGGAGAAACCTTCATGGCCCCTGATGCCACGCCCAAACTTGAGTGCTGCTTGGGCACAAATTCACACTGTGATCCTCAGCATGAGCCCCATGTCAAAGAAAGGCCTGTCAGGGCCTGGACCAAGAGCCCACATATGGGGCTTGCCAAGCCCCTATGCACCCAATCCTCACCACGGTTTGAATTTTCCAGTCGCCCCGCCCGTACCTGGAGCTCTGCTCTGGAATCCCTTTCTTGGAGAGACCCATGAGCCAGACAACACGACTCCACCCTTCCCACAAAATGACCCCAAACTCTTGGGAGCTGGGACAAATCCCCAGAGAGGGATACTCGTCCACAGTACCTGAGGCCACCGCTCCAATCCACGGCTATCCCGGACACAACATCCAGAGACAAAAGCCTGAAGGAACGCCTCCCACTCGCCCTTGTTTCAGAGGCCCAGGAGCTCCCTCTCGGGCTGTACATCCGGCCTGCCATACGCTAGGCGCCACTCATAAGCTGAGTTTGTGTATTCAGACTTCTGTGCCCACAGCCTGGACCCACACACCTCCAGGCTAGGGCCTCTAGGGTCACAGCGAAAGATTGTGCCTGCCCTCTCCAAGGAAAGTGTGCCCAGTCCATTGACCACAACACTACAGGTTAGGGAAAAGCTCCAAGGCCCCTGAGGCCATCAATAGTGTAGGCCCCCCTGGACTAAGAGGGGCTCTCTGACACCAGCGGAGCAACTATCTCCACTTAGACTCTCAGACAGTGTCCCCAGAGACAGAAGGTTGAAATGGACAGGCCCCCAGGCCCTAATCTGAACCTTAGCTTTGGTTTCCATGTTTCCGTTCTCAGAGGACTGTTTTCGTTGACCAGCACATGGGGCTTTTCTGAGGCACCAAACCAAACCTCTCTCATCTCCACATGGGCAGCTTTCTTACTGGGATGTATCAAACACTTCAGGTAGGAGAGTTCCGCAGGGCCACTGAACAACCAGCACATTCCAAGGTCTCCATGGACCCAAACGCACATTATGACGCATCCTCAGGAGAGGCCATTTCAACTCAGCCCCCTGGGTCGCGTGTTCCAGAGGCAGCAGATCAAACATATCTTGTCGCTAATAGCCAATGGGAATGCGAGGCATGCTGTACAGGGATCCATCCTTCGAACCCTGCTCTCCAGTCCTTCCGTATGGTATGTCCTGGAGCCATGCAACAGGACTCGAATGTCCCGCAGAAGGAAACCTTGTGGTTTGGGGCAACCTCCAAACTCAGCGTGGGAAAACTTCCTTGGCCTCATGAGGCCCCCACTTCATGAAGGTGCCATCATGGACACATACTCCAGCCTCAGCCAACGTCTGATCCTCAGCCTGACTTCAGATGCAGGAGATTTTGATTCAGCCTCTGCAGAGTGGGCCTGCTCTGCCCTTGGTTCCAATCCTCACACTAGCTTGTGTTTTCAGACTTCCGTCCTCACACTCCTGGCCCACAAACCCTCCCTACTGGGAATTCTGGGGCCACAATGAAGCACTGTGCCTGCCTCCCAAGAGAAAAACATTGTCTATGGCGCTGCCCAGAAACCTCAAATGAGGATCAAACTGCTTGGCCCTCGGCAACACCCCAATTGCATAGGCTACCTTAAACAGTGATGCTCTGTCGCAAATAGCCTGAGCCCAGACCTTCCAACAGACACCGACACAGCTGGCTGCACACCCAGCACATTGGACCCGCCACTGCCTTAGGCCACCATCCATTCCCAACCTGGGTTTTCAGTCATCGGAACCTAGACCTTATCTCCAATCCCTGCACAGGGGGGAACCTGATGCACAAGTCAGAACCCCTCCTTCCCCCTGGCAAGAAACCTTGCTGCTGGCAGTGAGTCAAACCTTCAGTGTAGGAGAAAACGGCATGGCCCATGAGGCCACGCCCAAGCGTGAGGGCCGCCTTGGGCACAAACACACATTGTGACCCTCAGCGTGAGTACCTTATTCAAGTAACGCCTCTCAGTGACTGGACCAAGAGCCCGCATATGTGGCTTGCCATGCCCATAGGCACCCAGGACTAACTAGATGGTGTGTATTCCAGTTGAGGGAACCCACTGCTGTGCTCTAGAGTCCCTCTCCTGGGGGTTCCCCTGTGGCAGGAAACAGTACTCTTCATTCCCACAGAATGAACACAAACACTTGGGAGCTTGGACAATCCCCTGAGAGGAAGGCTCTTCCTCGGCCTCTGAGACAACCCCTACCCTGACCGGACACTGTAAACGCAACACCCAGAGACAAAATCCTGAGTGACTGCCTCCCACTTGCCCTACTTTGATTTCCAGAGGATCTCCCCTCACGGACTAGAGATCAGGCCTGCCATTACATTGGCCCCTAGCTGAGCCAAGTTTGCTTTTTCAGACATCTGTCCCCACAGCCCTGGCAAACAGAGCCTCTAGGCTGGGTCCTCTGGAGCCATACCACAGGACCGTGCCTGCTCTCTCCTGGGAAACTGTGTCCATTCCTTTGGCCACACACCTCCAGAATATGAGAAACCTCAAGGCCTCCGAGGACATCCCACTACTGGGAGCCTCACTGGACTCACAGGGGCATTCGGACACAAGCTGAGCAGCTACATCCATGAATGCATGCACACAGATGACAACAGAGATAGAA
>NW_028134332.1:0-67000 GCF_964662115.1 Mustela nivalis | reverse complement strand
TGTCCCGGCCCAGGAATACCGAGTCCTCACGGACATCATGCTGCTCCAGGCGGCGGCAGAGAATTACTGCCTAGAGCCCCAGCATCCATTCACGGCCTGGTTCTGGGCTGTGGAGCGGCTCAGCGAGGAGGACAGGTGAGGCCCACTCAGGAGCTGGGTCAGGCGACGTCGGGGTGGACTCTTTCTGCTGGCCCCGCCTGGGATCCTCCTTCTAGGGCTCCCTGGGCAGCCAGACACCAGCTGTGGGAAAACCCTGGGAGGGACTCCTGAATGCCAGCTGCTGCTCAACTCACAGGTGTCCCTCTGTCCTTAGCTACAACCTGTCATGCCAGCTGGAGCCGCGGTCCTAGCTGGCCAGCAGAACACAAGCACCAGGACCACTGGCTACAGCCACCATCAGACCTGAACCCGTGCACACTGGCTGAGCCAAGGATTGCCCCTCGGCCCCTGGGCTACTTGTGGTGCACGAGCCCCATCCGCTGCTCAACACCCCTTCCTCTCCCCTACAGAATTACTTGTTCTGGAAGGGGCAATATTGAATATAATTAAAGGGTTGTTATTTAACCACAACCACCACCACCACAACAACAAAAAGGAATGAGAACCCTTGGGATTAAAGTTTTCTTACCCAAATAATAATAGTAGTAGTAGTAGTAGTAATAATAATAATAATAATAATAAAGGTTTTTATTTTCTCCTCTACCTGCCCACGTGTGCGTTTGGTTCTTTTATTTCCTACGGTAATGTACAACGTGTACAGACTCTCTTCTTCATTCCTGAACCCAGAAATCTTACAGAGTCAGCAGCTATTCAATGGGGCAGAAAGGAGAGGAGCCAGCCCTCCTCACTTCTGGTGGCACTACTCATTACTGGTGGCACCTCCCAATGCCGTTTCCTCAGAGGACAGGTTCATTTCTGTGTCAGGCATCTGGGCAAACAGCAGACACAGCCCTCAGGACCCCTGAGATGGAGACGTTGCAGGTCCTTCCCCAGGAAGGCAACAAACCCTGACCAGGCGAGTCCTGGAGAGTTCCTTCCCCTCCCCAGAACTATGTGCTGCCCAGGAGAGGGGCTGCTACTCTACCCTCTAAAGCAAGGAGGACGATGTCTTGCTTCCTTGGGGATATGCTACGTGTGCGTGTGTTTGTGCGGGTTTGGACCCAGTATTTGGGACTGACGGTTGTCGAGTTCAGTCTCCTGAATTGCATCAGCACGATGTAGGGAAAACACATGCAAAGAGATTCAACCCTGCCTGTGGAAGCTCCAAAATCTGAGGAAGATATTTTGTAAATGGAAGAAGGGCAGGCAGGACGTCCCGTCCTCAGTTTCCCTAGAGGCTCTCCAGGTTCACCCTTTACCAAGACTGGAATCCCCCTGGGATCCTTATCCAGGATCTCTGGATTCCTTTTCCCTGCTTCTTTTGGGTGAGGCTGGAGAAAAACGAAAGAAACTGGGAGGTGTCTCTGGCTCTATTCACGTCTATGCTGACCTAGGAGCTAGGATGTCCAGCCATCCTGCATTTCCTTACGCAGTTCTTGGCAAGGCCGTGGGGCCCTTCAGGCCCCTGACCCTCTTGGTCAGGTCCATGGTAGCCACTGCTCCCTGGCTGGGGCCTGATGGAGCAGAGATTGGTTCTCCCTTGCCAGGATAAAGGTTCAGATCCTTGACCAGAGAAACCCCACACTCTCCTGGCTGGCCAAGGGCACTGTCAGGTCCAGGTGGTTCTGAAGTCCCTGGTCTCCATCATCCACCAGGTGACACACCCATGTTCCACTCACTTGTCTGAAATGGGGAACTCGCCTGACGCGGTAGACCAACACACACATGGAATGTGAGCAGGGGAGAAGCGTCTATCATGCAAATGGATGCGAAACGAAGCAAGGGTAGGAATCCTTCTCTCCAGACACAACAGACTCTGAACCAAAGGGGGGAGGTACGAAGCCACAGAGAAGGACACTACTTCCTCGCAAGGGAGGCCATGTAATAGGAGAGAACATCTCGAAATATGTAGACACGCACCATGGGAGCACCCAAAGGCATCCAACAGTGCATAACAAACATAAAGTCACCTTTGACAGCCGTACCATGCAGTGGGGGACTCTAACACCCCACATCTGCTAATGGACACAGGATCCAAACTGACAATCAACAGGGAATCTATGGCTTTGAGGGATGCACCCGTTTCAACACGTAGATGCAGAACCTTCCACCCTGAAACCGCAGCATCCGCAGTGCTGGATTTCCAGTGCACATGGAACATTCTCCAGAGTAGATCACACGTTAGGGCACAACCCAAGTCTCAACAAACTCCAAAAGATGGATATCATCCCACGCATCTTTTCTCAGCACGATGCTACGGAACGCCAAATGAACCCTAAGAGCAACCCTGGAGAGACCACGAATCCATGGAAGTTCAATTACATGCTACCCAACCAGCACTGGGTCAACCCGGAATCCAAAGAGGATGTCCAAAATTACATGGAAGCAAAAGGACACGCCAAGGGTCCCCAACCTTGCAGATACAGCGCCAGGGAATCTAAGAAGACAGGATCCAGCACCACAAGAAAAATCCCCAATACCATCAGCTGACACATAAGGACCTAGCTAAAGCACAACACAGAGCTCCTGAGCAGTCGCTCAGCCTGGGCGAGTTGGAGCTCCTGCTGTTGGGTGCAGGCTTAGCTTCCATCTCGACTCTAAGTCCCAGCCTGGGGGGTGTTCTTTCCTTTCTCCCAGGACCATCCCCACCAGGGCCACTGGGGAATCAACCCTTCAGGGGGTTCTCGGCAGAGAGAAATGGCCCAAAGGGCCCAGGAAACAACCACCCCTTCCCCACTGGTGGATCAAGGTGGCCCATTAGCGCTCCCTCTGTGGAACATTCCACAGTGCTTTTGGGGGGACGACCCTCTCAGGCTCTGATGCCCAGGGTTTCTCGGCAAAGGGCAGATTCCGACTGAGTACCCCTGGGAGGGACCTGACACTCTGCACTTCCAGCATGCTCGCAGCTAATGCCCCGGCCACCTGTCCCCGGAGCACACGGAGAGACAACTTGCCAGCGAACCAGTGGACAAAACGTCCTCTCTTTCACCACCAGGAAGAGATTGATGCGCAACCGTCTGGCAGCCACAAAGAGGTGTTTGATTGTCAGGAAGATCAACAGCCAGGCAGGGCTTGGTCCACCCCCACAGGCCTCTCCTCCTCTTCTCCTCCAGAGTATAGGGAGGCAGGATGGCAGGAAAGACAGTTTGTTCAGTGGAAGCGAAATCCTGAGCTTGAGTCCCTTTCTCCCTAGTAGCCTGGGCACTCCTACGCTGCTTCCACTGTGGCCTCTGTGCAAGGCCATTCGAAACACCAGTGCTGGCTTGCGAAGTTCCGGGATACTGGGCAGAAAGCGATGGAACACAAGAGAGTCCCAGGGAAGTGACAACGGGTTTGGTCATGAAAGCTTGAAGCTGTCAAAGACCATCTCTTGCCCTATGTTCCCTTGGTCAGAAACCTTTCAGCAACCGCTCAGAGGAGAGACAGGCAGGTACAGAGCAGGGATGGGGAACCCTGGGAGCCACTGTGGACCGAACCGTGGGTGTTTTGTTAACATGGGCTTTGATTCATGTGTGACTTTTCAGAAACAGAAAAGAATAAAGGGAATCAGGAAACAGAGGCAATCAAAAACACCGGCTCAAATATAGGGAACATACTGTTGGGAACCAGGTGGGCGGATGGGTGGAAGAGGGGGTGGGGATTAAGAAGACACTTACTGTGCTGAGCACCGAGTCACATACAGAATTCCTGAATCCCTACTCTTCAACTGAAACGACGAAAATACTGTACGTCCATTAGACTGTATTTTCAAAATTGTCTTTGAAAGGTGGGTATTAGGAGACCAAAATGAGATTACGCTCTGAGAGTTTCCCAATCAGGTCTCCTCAGGCTGTACGTGAATGCACCTTAAAGATCAGTGAAAGAGCCCAAAGACAAAAGTGACATCTGTTGATATGGAAAGGCCAGTGCCCACCTCTGTGATCACAGAAAACACACACCTTCCTATGATATTGGCTGTCGTAAAAGCATTTCACCGACGTCCCCTTGGAGCTACGCTCCTCTGGTATTTCCATTCTCCTTGGTTGTGTGTCCTCATGGAGTAGTTGAAGGGAATATTGCTACCCCGTGTTTGGTGGACTAAACCAAAGCTGGCTATTTCTAGCCCCTGGAAGACTGAGCTAAAGGGCCTTCTGGAAAACATTGCACAACTGGATCTCTCATCGTCTTCCAGAGAAGGAAAGGGAGGCCCCAAAGGGCACCAGTGGAACAGGAACACAGAGGAGGTTCTCCTGACACCAGCATCAGGATCCCAACTCCCGGAGCAAGAATGAAGAACCCCCGTCCCCCCACACACAATGGACACATATCACTGGAATGGGTCAGTTCCCAGGAAAAGCGAAATGCGGCCAAACATGGGAAGGTACACAATAACCTCACTGAAAGAAAGCCCACTGGGATCCCCTGCCCTGGGTCTTAAGTTCCACCTATGCATGAAGCCATTTGATAATCACAGGGGAAGGGAGGGAAAACTGAATGGGAAGCCACCAGAGAGGGAGAAAAACGATGCGAGGCTCTTCTCTAAGAAACAAGCAGAGGAGCCTAACAAATAGCAGGGAGCACATGGGGAGTTAGAGAGGAGAAGGGAGTTAGGGAAAACTGGAAGGGGAGGTGAACCTTGAGAGACTATAGACTCTGGAAAACAATCTGAGGGTTTTGAAGGGGCGGGGGCGTGGGAGGTCGGGGTACCAGGTGGTGGGTATTATAGAGGGCACGGATTGCACGGAGCACTGGGGGTGGTGCAAAAATAATGAATACTGTTATCCTGAAAATAAAGAAAAATTAAATTAAAAAAAAAAGCAAAGAAACAAGCAGAGGGTTGCTGGAGGGGAGGTGGGTGCGGGTATGGGACAATTCGGGCAGGAGCATAAAGGAGGGCATGCGATGGGATGAGCACTGGGGGTGAAACGCAACTGATGAACAGCTGGGCACTACCTCGGAAGCTGATGAGGAACTGTACGGTGGCTTACTGACTTTCCACAACAACAACAAAATACAATCCAAGGTTCTGTGTTTCCTTGATTTTCAATGTGGAAAATACGGGATGATTTCTTTTCTTCCCTCAAGCAAGGAAATGACATAGCCTATTCACGAAAAGGCAATGCTCAGGACATTCTACCCCTTTCAGCCCTAAAGAGGTTTTTCAAACAGGCTTTCACCAGTTGCAGTCCTCATGCCCTTCTAGTCATTTCGGAGCACTCTTGACAGGGGGCAAACCCTTTTTTTCTTCAAGGTGACTCACCCCAAGCAGGTAATATCCCTATGTGCCACAGGAGTGACTACAGGTGCGCCCCCCCCCCAACCTTTCCAAGGGCCTCACTACAAGTTTTCCAGAAAGGTGGCATGAATAGTACTGGCTGGAAGGTGGATGCTGCATGACATCCATCCCTTTGTTCACTTGAGGGATGACTAGGGGCAAAGTCTCCATCTCAGTCGTGGACGTGCCAGAGCTCTCCAGCTCCCCTTCAGACACGGCCCTGCCCTCTCTCCCATAGAAGAACCTGCAGAACTACGTGACCATGAACTGGGAACACACAACAAGGGTACAAAGGTCTTACCTGAATTCAGCTCAGCATGGCAATGACAGACTGGTCCCTCTTGGAGGTTGTTCCCAGTGTCCTTGAGGCATTCGAACCCCTTCTTGGCGGCTGACTCCAGACAGTGGCTCACCTGTCACAGTGGCTCATGATAGAGGGATGAGAAGTTCCTCGGAGACAGGTGTCACCACACCACTATCATCACCCTTTGTCGTGGAATAAATCTATGTCCCTCGTCGGATTAAGAAACCCTTCAAACAGGACTGGAGCAGGTGGCAATAAAAGGCTCCCTTTGAAGAAGGGCTGAGCTTGGGGACATGTCCAGTCCTATGTCTCACTGCTGCCATCACCACACACAGTGGTGCCCCAAATGGGCAGGGTACCATTTCCAGTACACGGCTCCTGCTCGCCCAAGGTACCTATTCCTATCATCGCGCCATCGCATCTGGTCAGGACCCCAGCATTAGGCCTGTGCGTCTCCAGTTCCTGCTGCTGCCTACCTCCACCAGCGATCCTGTTTCCTCTCTGAATTCCGAGCGCCGCAGCATCCATCTTCCTCACCTTCACAAAACAGGATTGTGCAATGATTTCATGGATACGACCTGCAAGGCACAGGATGGAAAAGAAAAGGAAACTCACACCCTGGACATTCAGGATACTTAAAATCTTTGTGACTTGAATGACGTTATCAACCAAGGGAAAGCACAGTCCAGAAGTCGGGAAAGCATGTTTGCAAACCATGGATCTGGCAGGTTCTCAATATCCACAATATCTAGAGATCCCAGGAACTCAACAACATCAACAACAAGAGAAAAACAAGTCAAATGTGATGTGTGAATGTACACATGGGCAAGAGACATAACCTCAAAGCTATACGCAAGGAAGGAAATTGCAAGCAATGAGATACCTTTATGAATCCATGAGGTTGGCTCCCCATGGAAAAAGAAAAACAAAACAAAACACAACAAAGCAAAACAAAACAAAACAAAACACTCGGGAGAAAGGAAAAGACCAAGCCATGGCAAAGATAAAGAGAATTAGGAACCTTGCTGATTGGGTGTGGTAGGAATGTTTAAGGGCATGCTTGTGAAATCAGTATGACAGCTCTTCACAAAAATCAACTTGAGTGGGACACCTGGGTGGCTCAGTCTGTTGAGGTCTCAGGATCCTGGGATGGAGTCCCACATCGGGCTTCTTGCTCAGCCGGGAGCCTGCTTCTCCCCTGCCTGCTCTGCCTGCCACTTCTCCTGCTTCTGCATGCCTCTTTCTCACGCTGACAAATGAATAAATAAACCGTTTTTAAAAAATCAACTTTCGCACTACCATGTGTTTTAGTACTTGCCCTTCTGTGCTAGGTACCCACATTCATGAACAGGATAGTATGGTCCTGGAGACTTATCTGAGCACACCTTCTCATGGCAGCATGGTTCCTAAAAGCTAACCCATGAACGCAATCCAAGTATCTGTCCAGGGAGGAACAGATGTTGTATATACAGACGTTGGGATAGTATTCATTCGCTAAAGAGGACAAAAACATTGACATGCGCCACCCCGTGGGCGAACGTTGAGGAGGGTGTGCTAAGTGAGAGGAGTATGCATGAAGATAACCAACTTGGACTCCACTCTTAGGACCTACCTAGAGTGGACTCCGAAGGACAGAAAGTAGAATGGTGTTTGCCAAGGGCTGGAAGGAGGCGCTCGCGGGAAGAGTCTGACGCATGCTAAAGAGCTTTAGATGGACAAGATGCCAAGGAGATGGGAAGGTGGGTTCCAGGGAGCTTGGGACAAAGACATTAATGCTTTTTAAGACATTTAGAATGTACTCCGTGAACTTCATGGACTTCACGACCTAAAAATAAATTGCACTGAAAAGCTGCAAAGATGGAGAAATGAACACAGGACCATTTCATCTGGCCCTTTATACCCTTTCCAGGTAGGTCCTCTCTCAGCCATTCGACTTCTGCCATTTTCCTTGAGACAACATGGAGCCAACAAAATGTCCTTCTGTGCCTACTTCGAGGTTGAAAGACAGAATTGCCCCACCCGGGACAACTTTATGTGAGAAGGTATTTTTCAGAGTTAATTTCTTGAGACCTGTTATTCCTTGATCATGTTTTCAAACAGAACCCAAACTGAACATTCTCCTTCGTCTGCTTGATTTTTCCTTCCCTGATTTTTTCCCCCCACTCAGAACCCATTGTTGATGCAAGGGCTTGGGTGTTCCTATGCCTGTCGTCATCTACTGACTTTAGCTTCTGCTGTTTCCAGTTTTGCTTACGTGTCATTCCTTTACCAAGTCAACTTTCCCGAGGCTCATTATGAATAGTAAAATATTTTCGGCCCCAGTTGGATTGAAAGAACTGACATCGAGCACTGTGCACGTCTCAGCTACACAACACAATGACTTCATGTTCCTAGGCCCTAAAAGGATGACCAGAATAAGCGGTGTTCACAAGGATTCCTGACCATGGGGGTGGGCGCAGGGAGTTCTTGGCCATATTCCTTGGCTGTCTAGGAGTATGTTCCCAGGCGTGGAACTCTGGGATCCTACGGTAGATTGTTGGTTGGGAGCATAGGAGCTAACAAATGCCGGTGAGGACAGGGAGAACAGGGAACCCTTGGACACCATCCGTGGGAATGCACACTGGCACAAGTCACTGTGCAACACAGTATGGAGGGTCCCACAGTCTAGAGATGGACCAACGCACCAAACAGTGCCATGCGAAAGAAAAGAGCAAGCGTTCCGTGAGACAAACGAAGAATACTCTGAAAGAAGGCTGCAGAGTCATTGGAGAGAAAGGCCCGAAAGGCCTCACTGAGGGGGACAGCGCTGAGGACAGAATAAAAACAAGGGAGCTAGTCCCACACAAGTCTGGCTGCCCTGTGTCATGAAGAGGGAAGGCACCTCTGCCTTAGAGCCTCACTACCAGAAGCTGGGTTGGCCAGAGGACATGAAAGAGGCATCCAGTGTGGCTGGAGAGCAACTGGGAGCAGAGCAGAGGGTGGTGAGGAAGGCAGGGACAGGGCCTCAGGCCTGGGAGACAGGTAGCGATCTCTTGTCCCTCTGCAACGGCATTGCCCCAATACCCTGCATCTTCAAATGCATGGACTGAATGCCCCACAGTTGTTGCAGAAGAGGAATGGAGGCACAATTCCGCATGCTTCCTCCACATCACCATACTTGTGAGCCCGTGGTTGTAACTGAGGCTGGACTAGCAGAGGATTTTCCCCAACTTAGCACCCATCATTCGGGGAGCCATTCAACTCAGAATCTGAGTTTCTGGGCGCATGTTGGCCTTGCCACTGCCTCCGATCCTGGCACTGTGAGCCTCGATAGATGGCAGCGCCAACCATCTGGGCATGTTTTTCGCTTCAGATTCCGAGAAGAAAAGGGGAACAAGGGAGAAGTGGACCATGAGCAAAGAAACTAGGAAGTGCGAAACTCCTTGCCTGACATCTAGAGAAACACAAGGCATGCTATTTCATCACGTTGAGTAAGTACATCGCGTGGCTCAGAAGCCACTCGCTAACCACCCAGAGCTTGCAGAGTGATGCCTCCACCACAGGTCAGGATCCCTGGGAGCCACTGTGAAGGCTGCTCCCCTCATATACCAGAACGAGGGAAAGAGGTCTCCTTCTAAAGCTATGTGGGAAACAACTGAACCGTTTCACTACCGAGGATGACAAAGTCTGCATCTTCGTGCATTTCCACCCCATCATGGTGCCCCATTATAATGACGCCAAGAGGGAAAGGGACGGTTCCAAAACGACACAAAGCCGGGACCCAGGCCTCCTCGCAGCGTTCCTCCAGGCCACGTCCCACCCCTTCCTGCAATTCATCTGGCCTTCTATGTGTGCCTCTGATTTCCCGTGACACCGTCGCACACATACCACAAATACGGTCTACATACACCCTAAGATGTCCCAAGGAACTAGATTCTCCCTGGTCCCCACTATGCAGGTTGGGAATGTGGGCACTAGGGGAGACACACAATGACTGAGGACACAGGAGTGGGAAAGGACAGAGAACAAACGTCTGACTTCAGCTCTGTCTCCTGAAAGGGAGGACCTGAGTGCCAATTCCAGAGCATGGTGCCTCTGGCACTTTTGGCTCATTGTGTACAGTCCCGGGGAAGAGAGGTCAAGAGCCAAGTGAAGGGGCTGCAGAGAGGGGGTGACTTTAGGAAGGGCCCCAGGTATTAGAATCCTGAAAGCGTGACCTCATATTCTTCATGATAGGCCCCAACTGAACTTAGAACTCTGGCAACCAGGCACCCACTTTCAAAGGGCAACCTGCTCTCCAGCACACTTGAGTGGAGACCTTCGAAAGAACACCATGTTCAGTTGTTGTCTTCCTACTTCCAGGGGTGCTGGGCCCACAGGAGCCCAGAGCCAGAGACATGACTGCAGTTGCAGACAGTGCTTCAGCCCTCTTTTCCGAAGCTTCTGGTCATGGGGCCGGAGACACCAACAGGTAACACAAGGCAGCTCGGGGCAGCCCACTGGAGAGTGGGCAACAACTGTGGTCCCACCTCAGCGGGCACACACCACTGTCCCTTACTGTGTGGGAGCGCATCTCTCTCTCTCTCTCTCTCTCCCTGTTTGTGTGTGTGTGTGTGTGTGTGTGTGTGTGTGTGTGTGTGTTTTTAGAAGTGGGGACAGGGGATGAGGGATATGCCCTTCCTGGGCAGAAGCAAGCTGCCTGGTGTTGGAGGCTGGACCCATCTGTCATGTTCATACCCCAGGTCATAGCAGGCTGGATGAAAAGGGGAGGGTGACACAATGATAAGGCTCATGGTAGTCATGAGCCTTAGAGTGTCCTCTGGCTACGTCCTTGCTCAATGTCTTTTCAGCCATCCCTCTTAGCCTGAACTGGAGAACACGATGTCTAGTGGGGGTGTCCCCTGGTGGCAATGTTCCGGGAGGCTGCTAATGGCTCTTGGCCCTGTGTCTATGGGGCACTGCCTTTTCAGAGCTGCACCCCAGAGACTGTGAATGAGCTGGCTGGGGACTTCAACGACTCCAACTCGCTGGACAAGGGTCAGGTGTCCCAGGCCACCCAGGATCAGTGCTGCTCTGAGGTGAGAATAGGAAGAAGCTCCTCCACACCCAGGGCCCCCATGCAACGATGGGGACAAACCTGGGGCCTTCCCAGAGTGTTTCCACTTGACTATTCCACCGGCCCCACCCCAGAGTAACCCACACCTCCGCACATATGCCACACCTATGGGTAAGTAAGGGAGGAAGACACTCTTCACCTACGTGGGACTGGTAGAGAATAGAGTGAATGCTTTCCGTGGCATGAGGGGAAGTTGTTTTGATTTCTTTCCTCTGGCCTTGTGTTGCTTTTCACAAAGCCATGAGTATCTTGGCCTTTTCCCACGGGTTTTACGATTTTCCCTACTCATGCCAGCTAACAAGTGGAGAACCCAGCTGGGTTCTGGAGAACTGGCCCACGCCCTTCTAAATCCTCATACCAGATAGGGTGATTGAACCTACAAAAGGGCCGGTGGGATCAAGCCATTCTACAGGTCTTTCTGGAATGTATCAACTCTCAGAACACATCGAATCCTAGGAGGTCCACCAGCTCACAGGCTCTTTCCCTCTAGGTCCTCACAGTCCCCCTTTCTAAAGGACGTGGTCTGCTACAGTGACTCGGTCTAGCATTGCTGCTGGAACTTGACGTGACTCAAACTGCTTGCCATTCCAGCAATGCTGCAAGGAAAGGGCACCTCAAGGGTCCTCACAGATGATTTGGGTCACTCCATCTGCCAGACCGTAGACCCAAAGATTGGGTGGAAGGCCTCCGATGCCTCCTGGCCCAGGTAGCTGGCTCTGGCATGAGCTGCTGCAAGGCTTCAGCTACTCCATCTCCCTTGACAAGCAGCAGGGACCTCAGGCCACCAACAACATCCAGTCCTGGTCTGGGGTGAGAACGGGCCCAGGTTCATGGCCAGTCTCAGGACCCAGAGATGACCGGGGCCAGCCCACAGCCCAGACTAGACACAACTGGCTGCCCTGGGGCCTGCCAAGGAAGGTGGTTTCCCCCTGAACCTTTCTGCCCCTGACAGCAACAGGCCAAACCGCATCAGCATAGGCGAAATGCCATGTAGCCCATGCTTTGGACAGATCTCAGACCCAACGCGGATGACCTTGAGCAGGCTTGGAGATTCTCAACCTCTCTTTTCTCCTCTCAACAGTAGGGCTCCTTCCTCATGACTCCATGGCATACACATACAGATCTTCATACGGGCTAGGAAGAGACAGACAGGCTATTGCTGTCCAGCGAACCACACATGTTGAAGTCACCAGTACATTTAAGCCTAGATGGGTCCTTTGGAGGTTGGTTTTAGGTTTTCAGCCAAGAACCTTTTTTCTGGGTGGGCACACAAGTCCCTCGTCGTCTTGCCCAAGTTCCCAAAGGGATGGGAGGATGCAGTCTGAGCTCCAGACCCTGCTCTTCCTGGGGCTTCACGGCGTTGAAGCTGACTATGTTGCTCCCCACCCCGCCCCCTTGTCTGCCTGCTGGAAAAGGCATCATCCCTGTCCCCGGACGAGGCCTGCACGATGCTGGAGCTCAAACAAGGCACAGTGCAGAGATGGAGACATTCCCTGCTGCTATCCTTCCCGGATAGAAGCCTCTCAATCGTCACCACCATGTTCTCCATCTATCAGATGTTCCCGTCAGCCCGGCAGGTCCGGGATCACCAGTTCCCTCGGTGAGTGCCCACCTCATAGCCAGCACAAGGGGGAGCCTTCCGTCTACTAGTTGTAGGACTTGGGAATGTCACTGCACCTCTCTGACTTTCCCTCTCCTGTCCGGAAAAGTGGAGGTGCTAAGAGGATGAACCTCGTAGGGCGACTGCAGGGAGTCATGGGAGGAAACATGGCACGCGCCTCTCTGGGGCCCGGCTCTGCAGAAAGGGCTGCTGGACATGCTGGGCGTCTTCGCGCTGAACATTTCCCTCTCCAGGGAAGACGCGTTCAGGCTCAACCCTCACAGGCCTGTGGTCCTTCTGGGTCTAGAGAAAGGAAACGGAAAGCTGGCAGCTTTCCTATTGGCAAAGGACCTCTGAGATGCCATCTAGCTGGTCCTGACTGTGGTCCTTTATGTGCCCAGGTCGAGGGGACACTGGGAGCAGGCAGAGCAGCCCAAGGGCCACTCAGGATTTGCAAAGTCCTGTTTGGGATGATTTCATTCAATCATGGCTCTTAAGCACCTAGGAATGCAGGCTCTCTCTAGTCACCAAGAGCAGTGAATGGGTAACGTAGAGACAATGTCTGGGTCTCCATTCTCGTCCCAGGGTCACATAGGCACTCTCCACCTCCTAAGCACGCATGTCTAGCGTTCATCAGATGGGGCATCTCTGTGACCTACTCTAGGGATGAATGGATCCACCTCTCTTGGGACCACGAGGATGCACTCTACGATCAAGGAAGAACAGGATAGGTCTTTGGGTGCCAGAGGAGGTCCTGCTGCCTCCACAGAGCAGGGTGGGAGGCGACAGGGGATGTTGCTGGCGAGGGATGTTCAGAACCATGGATCTCCCAGGACTCTCGATTTCCATGGGAGAGCTTAGTGGGGCAGCTTCCTCTGAAGAGGCCAAAGAGTCCGAGAGAGGTGTGGACGGGATGCCAAGCACTCTGGGAAGCAGAGCCCATTGTGGGCTGAGTTGGTGCCTACAACAGCCATCCCTTGGATGGTCCATTCTTGCTCCGCCTGCCCCTATCCATATCCACCTCCGCTGACCACCACAAGTGGGGCCAAGGACAGAAAGGGTGGGGACCGGACCACTCACCCGTCGGCCTCCAACCAAAGCCCAGACACTGGTCTGCAGGGAGGATGCATGACTGAGGGGCCAAAGGACAGACCTATGGGAGGTCCCTCCCTCATCCCACGTGGTCAGCAGTCAGCAAGGACAGCTCCAGAGGGGTTGCAAGTGGGCTGGCGCCATTCTGTGGGGCCCACACCGAAAGGATGGTGCTGTGGAAGTAGCGTGGAAAAGGAAGGGAAGGCCAGGTCTCTGACTCTGCCCCACATTTGACTTTCCCCAGCACTCTGTGTCCCATCTTGGGAACCTGGCCTGAGCAGACACGGCAGGATATCGGGCAGTCCCTGCACACTGCCCATGTGGAGGTCAAGGGGGCCTATGTGCACGTCACGTGGCATGACCGGGACCTAAACACCCATGCCCCCGTTCCGCTGAGGCAGCGGGAACTTCTGCAGCTCACAGAGGCTGAGGCGGAGGGTAAGGGGCATTGCAAGCTGGGAAGGCCATCTGGGATGGGGCTCATGGGCTGGGTATTCCTTGAAAGGCCATGGGATCCGTCCTGTTCAGGGAAAGGCACATGGAGTGTCAGTGATGTGGCTGAATCGTTCCCCTTACTCCCACCCCCGTGTCCGCTATGCGACGCGTTCCAGCAGCTGAGCCGGCCAAAGAGCCTCCCATGGAGCGAGAGGCAACCCTGGCTCTGCATCAGCCATCACCTTCAGGGTCCGAGCCAGCCTCCCCTCCACCGGCTGCTCCAGAACTGGAACAGGGGCTCCTAGGTTACGGATGGTCGCCGGGTCCTGAGGCACAGACGGCTGGGCCATCGGCTTGCCTGGGAGTTTGCACGCCAGCTGTCGCAGGTGCCACTGAGCCCACTCCAGCTGCAGAGGCATCCTGCCAACCCAAGAAGCGGCTCAAAGAGAAGGAGCCTGACCTCCTGGACTTCCCTCCCAAGCTGGTGGCAGAGCAGCTCACCTACATGGATGCGGTGAGCAGCTGGGCCCCCAGGGTAGGAGGGCAGGGCCGGCTTTTCTTCTGCTCTCCGCTGCCCTATACCGGCTTTTCCCTGATGTGGACTCCTAGGATATAGGGCCAGATCTCAGCTGCAGCCCTAACCGACCGGGGAAACCCATCAGGGTTTTTAGACCTGAGCTTTCACTGTCCAGCTGCGGACTGTGGAGACAGGCACTGAGAAGGACTGAGGCAGAGGTACCACGCAGATGCAATGACTCAGAAGCGAGAGCCCGCAAATGGGAAGGCTCTGGTCCCCCGCGGGGAGGAGGGCAGCTCCCTGTGTGCAATCCCGTCCATGGGTCGCCCACCCATCTGCCTGGGAGCCTGAGCACCATCAACCTGGCTTAGGCATCTGATGCGTCCTGAAGGACAGGCTAGACACGGAAAGCCATGCTTTCAGCCACCAGGTGACAATGGGCACCTGTAAGGAGACAGGGACCGCAGGGATGAGCATTTGGAGGAGGAGATGCCCCCTTGGGAGCACCACCTGGTGCGGCCCCCTGGACATGGAATGATCAGGGTGCACACGCCTTCCTCCCTTCCCTTGCCTCTCTTGGCTCCTGGGGCATCCCGCACTGGCTTCCCTCGGAGAAGAAGAGGGGCATGAAATGCAGGCTCTCTAAGCAGGCTCCGGCCACATTCGCAGCCTCCTGAGCTCCAGCTCTGACCTGGGACCCCTCCCGAGGACATGAGTCTTGCATGGGCGAACATGTGTGGGGCTCAACACACCTCCCCCTGTCCCCTAGGAGCTGTTCAAGAAGGTGGTGCCCCATCAGTGCCTGGGCTCCGTCTGGTCCCGGAGGAACAGGCCTGGCAACGAGCACCTGGCACCCACAGTCCGGGCCACCATCGCCCACTTCAATGCTGTGGCCAGCTGCATCGTCACCACGTGCCTTGGCGACCCAAGCATGACAGCCCGGGACAGGGCCGTGGTGGTGGGCCACTGGATCCGGGTGGCCAAGGTATGCTGTGGGAGGCCCAGCTCCCTGAGGCTCGCCTGAGCCTCGGGAACTGCTCTTCTGTCTCGCTCCCTTCTCAGGGCTGAAGGCCCTGCTCTAAGGCCTGTGGTCCCTAGGCTCTTCCTCCCGGGGGCATGGCCCAACGTTGGGACGCTCAGTTCCCACGTGACGCCTCCTTTGCAGTGAGGGAAAATCCTCCCTCTCGCCAGCAGTGTTCCTCTTTAGGGCTGACCTGTGCCCTTCTGCAGCTCCCTGGACATCAGCTTCACCCGTGGGGGAGCCCTAAACCGAGGGGGGCACTAAAGCTCTCGAGCATCTGGGGCTCCTGCTCTCCCACTGACAGCTCCTTCTCCTCCCTCCCCCAGGCCTGTCAGATCCTAGGGAACTACTCCTCCCTGCGTGCCATCCTGGCGGCTCTGCAGAGTGCCTCCATCCACCGCCTGCAGAGGACATGGGACAACGTCTCCAGGTGAGGAGGCTTCTCTGCAGGAGGGGCCAGGATGGAGGCGGGATCTCCCACAGGCCTGTCCTTTGCCCCCCTCAGTCAGCTTGGACCTCCTGGGAGGCAGCAAACCCTGACCAAAGGACCTGGGCCCGGGGCTGCTCCTCTCAGCCTTCCTGGGGAACAGGCCACCAGGCCTCCTGCTTGAGAAATCCAATGTCCTCCATGCCCCACCCTGGCCTCAGCTGAATTCCATATTTCCACGTGGTGACTTGGCAGCCACTGAAGTCTCTGCCCATGGTTCAGCCAGAACCCCACCCAAACCGAGCTGTTCAATTAAGCTGGGAAGGGACGCCCAGGGGGACGCCCAGGAGAACGCCCTCCCATGTCCTACGAAGACCCCAGTGCTCAGAGCAGCCCAGAGCAAACCCTCAGCCAGCCCCGTGGACATGCGGGGCTGCTCCAAGAAAAGGGACTCGCACTCTACCCTGCCACGTTAGGACTCCCCTGAGCCTAACTTCTTTCCCTCTCTTCAGGAAGAGCTTCCGAACATTCCAACAGCTCTGCACAGAAGGCAACCCCCAGGGCAGGGAACTACTCATCAAGGTAGCACGGGAGGTGCAGGGCTCCAAGGACAGGAGAGGGGTGGGAGGAGGCGTGATCCTGTGTGGATGAAGTAGGGAATGGCCTGAAGCATTCCTCGGGGAGCAGAAGCCTTTGGCAGGAATGTGCTGACAGCCTGGGCTGAAGATTCCCCCTGGGGCTGGGACAAGCGGGTGCTGCCCATCCAGACTCCCTAGGCTAGATTTCAGGTCTCTCTGTGTCCATCCATCGAGAAGGTCCACATGGGGGCCCACATGAACGCGGACAGCCCAGAGGACAGGCCCCTGCTCACAGATGGGGTGGGGATGGGTTGTGGGCCACAAAAATGATGATCCTAAGAGGATCCTGAGTGCTCAGGAGACCGCAGGAGGTAGGTGGAGTTCCCCCTTCTGCCCATGGGAAAACAGGCTCAGGGAGGCCAGGCTCCAAGCTCCAGGTCCCCCATGGACTGAATGGGGGAGCTGAGATTGTTCTAGAAGGACTCGTGGCATGCTTCAGGGGAATGGAGCGTCAGTATCAGCAGACGTAGGTCGGACGTCTAGGGTCTGCAGTCCAAGACGGTGGGCGCAAGGGGACTGAGGCTATTCTGCTCTCAAGGATCTTGTCCTTGGCCCTCTAGAAGCGGCCCTCGAACAAACTGGCCAGCCTGGTGAGGCAGCTGCAGAGAGCGCGGAAGGGGCTGCCCAAGAAGGTGAGTGTGCCTGAGGGACAGGGCCTCCAAGGCCAGGGGAGAGGGGCTCCTCCCTGAGGGCTAGAAGCGTCCAGATCAGGACAGGTGGGACCTGCCACTCCAGCTCCACCTCCTGCCTGCCGCCACAGTTGCTCAATGTCTTCTTTCCTGGGGACCAGGAGGAAGGAGTCTAGCAGGCTGGGTAGAGAATGGATTTGGGGCTGGGGAGGGGCCCGGGGCTCCATAGCCAGGGGGTTTTTTGAATTTCAAAAAGCAGGCCCTGGAGGGGATTAGGAGGAGTCTGATGTTCTGGGAGGGTGAGGGGAAAGCGAATCCAGGGGAAGCAACTAAGGGTCCTAGGCCCTTTTCCATGTGGGAAAGTGGGGTGGGCCAGGACGCTGAAGTCTTTTCGGGGAGGGCCCCTGTGGGCACCAGACAGCAGGGACTCATCCCAAACCTACCCCTCATGACACAGGGTGTCGTCCCATACCTTGGCACTTTCCTCTCCGACCTGGTGGTGCTTGATACAGCAATGGAGGACTACCTGGAGGTGGGTGAGCCTGAGGATTGTGGAGGAGGGACCAGAGTCCTGAGGACAGGGAGCAGAGAGTCCCCGGACTGAGCCCTGAGCTCTGAGTCCTTCGGAGACCTCCCTTCCCCACAGCCTCACAGCCGCCCCTAAGAACTGGCATCTCTTGCCCATCTCAGTGCTGAGGGAAGGGAGTCTGCGCCCATCTCAGTGCTGAGGGAAGGGAGTCTGCACCCAGACGGGTGGCCCAAGACTGGGGAAGCACCAGCGCATCCTGAAGGTGAAGCTGCATGCGCTCTGTGTGCATGGGCTGCAGCCTCTCCCTCAGACCTTGCCTGTCGGGGACAGTGAAGTCAGGACCCTGCACATCAGCCACACTTCAGGAGCCCAGCAGATCCTGCCTGCCTGAGGCGTCTGCCGCTCCCTTCAGTCACCACAGAGTGTTGTGCTGCAGGGTGCTGACCGGGAGCCCTTTCAGCATCCCCCAGTCTTCCTTCCTCTGGACCCCAGGGCTTGCCCTAACCCCAGTCTCATTGTGTGTGTGGCTTGGCGGCCCACTCCGGGGTCCTGGCCTACGCGCAGCCTCAGAACGGGTGGGTGTAAGGTGCTAGGACTGACCGGGGGCCTCTTTCTGAAGGACAATGGTTGTCTACTTTCCAGGGCAATGAGATCAACCACCGCAAAAAGAATAAGGTGAGCATACGTAGCCCTGGCTGTAGGGAAGGGCAGGCAGACCCTATCAGAGACGCCCCTGGGAAGAACATTGCTTGGCTCCATCCACTCCCCTCCATCTCCCATTTCCTGGGACAGGTTGCTAAGAATGAAGTGCAAGACCCATCGAGTCAGTCAGTAGGGATCCAGAAGGGCATCAAGGAGAACTTCCCTTGATGGAGGAGGGGCTAATTCTACTAGCCTCTGAGAACAGTTTGGGACCAGACGAAGTTGCATGCAGGAGGGTGGTCATGTGTGCCAAGACCCAGGACCCGACCCCTGTCCCGCTGCTCGGCCCTCACCTGGCCCTGTAGCTTCCCCACCCAGGCTCAGGGTGCATCCTGTGCCTCTGTCCCGGCCCAGGAATACCGAGTCCTCACGGACATCATGCTGCTCCAGGCGGCGGCAGAGAATTACTGCCTAGAGCCCCAGCATCCATTCACGGCCTGGTTCTGGGCTGTGGAGCGGCTCAGCGAGGAGGACAGGTGAGGCCCACTCAGGAGCTGGGTCAGGCGACGTCGGGGTGGACTCTTTCTGCTGGCCCCGCCTGGGATCCTCCTTCTAGGGCTCCCTGGGCAGCCAGACACCAGCTGTGGGAAAACCCTGGGAGGGACTCCTGAATGCCAGCTGCTGCTCAACTCACAGGTGTCCCTCTGTCCTTAGCTACAACCTGTCATGCCAGCTGGAGCCGCGGTCCTAGCTGGCCAGCAGAACACAAGCACCAGGACCACTGGCTACAGCCACCATCAGACCTGAACCCGTGCACACTGGCTGAGCCAAGGATTGCCCCTCGGCCCCTGGGCTACTTGTGGTGCACGAGCCCCATCCGCTGCTCAACACCCCTTCCTCTCCCCTACAGAATTACTTGTTCTGGAAGGGGCAATATTGAATATAATTAAAGGGTTGTTATTTAACCACAACCACCACCACCACAACAACAAAAAGGAATGAGAACCCTTGGGATTAAAGTTTTCTTACCCAAATAATAATAGTAGTAGTAGTAGTAATAATAATAATAATAATAATAATAATAAAGGTTTTTATTTTCTCCTCTACCTGCCCACGTGTGCGTTTGGTTCTTTTATTTCCTACGGTAATGTACAACGTGTACAGACTCTCTTCTTCATTCCTGAACCCAGAAATCTTACAGAGTCAGCAGCTATTCAATGGGGCAGAAAGGAGAGGAGCCAGCCCTCCTCACTTCTGGTGGCACTACTCATTACTGGTGGCACCTCCCAATGCCGTTTCCTCAGAGGACAGGTTCATTTCTGTGTCAGGCATCTGGGCAAACAGCAGACACAGCCCTCAGGACCCCTGAGATGGAGACGTTGCAGGTCCTTCCCCAGGAAGGCAACAAACCCTGACCAGGCGAGTCCTGGAGAGTTCCTTCCCCTCCCCAGAACTATGTGCTGCCCAGGAGAGGGGCTGCTACTCTACCCTCTAAAGCAAGGAGGACGATGTCTTGCTTCCTTGGGGATATGCTACGTGTGCGTGTGTTTGTGCGGGTTTGGACCCAGTATTTGGGACTGACGGTTGTCGAGTTCAGTCTCCTGAATTGCATCAGCACGATGTAGGGAAAACACATGCAAAGAGATTCAACCCTGCCTGTGGAAGCTCCAAAATCTGAGGAAGATATTTTGTAAATGGAAGAAGGGCAGGCAGGACGTCCCGTCCTCAGTTTCCCTAGAGGCTCTCCAGGTTCACCCTTTACCAAGACTGGAATCCCCCTGGGATCCTTATCCAGGATCTCTGGATTCCTTTTCCCTGCTTCTTTTGGGTGAGGCTGGAGAAAAACGAAAGAAACTGGGAGGTGTCTCTGGCTCTATTCACGTCTATGCTGACCTAGGAGCTAGGATGTCCAGCCATCCTGCATTTCCTTACGCAGTTCTTGGCAAGGCCGTGGGGCCCTTCAGGCCCCTGACCCTCTTGGTCAGGTCCATGGTAGCCACTGCTCCCTGGCTGGGGCCTGATGGAGCAGAGATTGGTTCTCCCTTGCCAGGATAAAGGTTCAGATCCTTGACCAGAGAAACCCCACACTCTCCTGGCTGGCCAAGGGCACTGTCAGGTCCAGGTGGTTCTGAAGTCCCTGGTCTCCATCATCCACCAGGTGACACACCCATGTTCCACTCACTTGTCTGAAATGGGGAACTCGCCTGACGCGGTAGACCAACACACACATGGAATGTGAGCAGGGGAGAAGCGTCTATCATGCAAATGGATGCGAAACGAAGCAAGGGTAGGAATCCTTCTCTCCAGACACAACAGACTCTGAACCAAAGGGGGGAGGTACGAAGCCACAGAGAAGGACACTACTTCCTCGCAAGGGAGGCCATGTAATAGGAGAGAACATCTCGAAATATGTAGACACGCACCATGGGAGCACCCAAAGGCATCCAACAGTGCATAACAAACATAAAGTCACCTTTGACAGCCGTACCATGCAGTGGGGGACTCTAACACCCCACATCTGCTAATGGACACAGGATCCAAACTGACAATCAACAGGGAATCTATGGCTTTGAGGGATGCACCCGTTTCAACACGTAGATGCAGAACCTTCCACCCTGAAACCGCAGCATCCGCAGTGCTGGATTTCCAGTGCACATGGAACATTCTCCAGAGTAGATCACACGTTAGGGCACAACCCAAGTCTCAACAAACTCCAAAAGATGGATATCATCCCACGCATCTTTTCTCAGCACGATGCTACGGAACGCCAAATGAACCCTAAGAGCAACCCTGGAGAGACCACGAATCCATGGAAGTTCAATTACATGCTACCCAACCAGCACTGGGTCAACCCGGAATCCAAAGAGGATGTCCAAAATTACATGGAAGCAAAAGGACACGCCAAGGGTCCCCAACCTTGCAGATACAGCGCCAGGGAATCTAAGAAGACAGGATCCAGCACCACAAGAAAAATCCCCAATACCATCAGCTGACACATAAGGACCTAGCCAAAGCACAACACAGAGCTCCTGAGCAGTCGCTCAGCCTGGGCGAGTTGGAGCTCCTGCTGTTGGGTGCAGGCTTAGCTTCCATCTCGACTCTAAGTCCCAGCCTGGGGGGTGTTCTTTCCTTTCTCCCAGGACCATCCCCACCAGGGCCACTGGGGAATCAACCCTTCAGGGGGTTCTCGGCAGAGAGAAATGGCCCAAAGGGCCCAGGAAACAACCACCCCTTCCCCACTGGTGGATCAAGGTGGCCCATTAGCGCTCCCTCTGTGGAACATTCCACAGTGCTTTTGGGGGGACGACCCTCTCAGGCTCTGATGCCCAGGGTTTCTCGGCAAAGGGCAGATTCCGACTGAGTACCCCTGGGAGGGACCTGACACTCTGCACTTCCAGCATGCTCGCAGCTAATGCCCCGGCCACCTGTCCCCGGAGCACACGGAGAGACAACTTGCCAGCGGACCAGTGGACAAAACGTCCTCTCTTTCACCACCAGGAAGAGATCGATGCGCAACCGTCTGGCAGCCACAAAGAGGTGTTTGATTGTCAGGAAGATCAACAGCCAGGCAGGGCTTGGTCCACCCCCACAGGCCTCTCCTCCTCTTCTCCTCCAGAGTATAGGGAGGCAGGATGGCAGGAAAGACAGTTTGTTCAGTGGAAGCGAAATCCTGAGCTTGAGTCCCTTTCTCCCTAGTAGCCTGGGCACTCCTACGCTGCTTCCACTGTGGCCTCTGTGCAAGGCCATTCGAAACACCAGTGCTGGCTTGCGAAGTTCCGGGATACTGGGCAGAAAGCGATGGAACACAAGAGAGTCCCAGGGAAGTGACAACGGGTTTGGTCATGAAAGCTTGAAGCTGTCAAAGACCATCTCTTGCCCTATGTTCCCTTGGTCAGAAACCTTTCAGCAACCGCTCAGAGGAGAGACAGGCAGGTACAGAGCAGGGATGGGGAACCCTGGGAGCCACTGTGGACCGAACCGTGGGTGTTTTGTTAACATGGGCTTTGATTCATGTGTGACTTTTCAGAAACAGAAAAGAATAAAGGGAATCAGGAAACAGAGGCAATCAAAAACACCGGCTCAAATATAGGGAACATACTGTTGGGAACCAGGTGGGCGGATGGGTGGAAGAGGGGGTGGGGATTAAGAAGACACTTACTGTGCTGAGCACCGAGTCACATACAGAATTCCTGAATCCCTACTCTTCAACTGAAACGACGAAAATACTGTACGTCCATTAGACTGTATTTTCAAAATTGTCTTTGAAAGGTGGGTATTAGGAGACCAAAATGAGATTACGCTCTGAGAGTTTCCCAATCAGGTCTCCTCAGGCTGTACGTGAATGCACCTTAAAGATCAGTGAAAGAGCCCAAAGACAAAAGTGACATCTGTTGATATGGAAAGGCCAGTGCCCACCTCTGTGATCACAGAAAACACACACCTTCCTATGATATTGGCTGTCGTAAAAGCATTTCACCGACGTCCCCTTGGAGCTACGCTCCTCTGGTATTTCCATTCTCCTTGGTTGTGTGTCCTCATGGAGTAGTTGAAGGGAATATTGCTACCCCGTGTTTGGTGGACTAAACCAAAGCTGGCTATTTCTAGCCCCTGGAAGACTGAGCTAAAGGGCCTTCTGGAAAACATTGCACAACTGGATCTCTCATCGTCTTCCAGAGAAGGAAAGGGAGGCCCCAAAGGGCACCAGTGGAACAGGAACACAGAGGAGGTTCTCCTGACACCAGCATCAGGATCCCAACTCCCTGAGCAAGAATGAAGAACCCCCGTCCCCCCACACACAATGGACACATATCACTGGAATGGGTCAGTTCCCAGGAAAAGCGAAATGCGGCCAAACATGGAAAGGTACACAATAACCTCACTGAAAGAAAGCCCACTGGGATCCCCTGCCCTGGGTCTTAAGTTCCACCTATGCATGAAGCCATTTGATAATCACAGGGGAAGGGAGGGAAAACTGAATGGGAAGCCACCAGAGAGGGAGAAAAACGATGCGAGGCTCTTCTCTAAGAAACAAGCAGAGGAGCCTAACAAATAGCAGGGAGCACATGGGGAGTTAGAGAGGAGAAGGGAGTTAGGGAAAACTGGAAGGGGAGGTGAACCTTGAGAGACTATAGACTCTGGAAAACAATCTGAGGGTTTTGAAGGGGCGGGGGCGTGGGAGGTCGGGGTACCAGGTGGTGGGTATTATAGAGGGCACGGATTGCACGGAGCACTGGGGGTGGTGCAAAAATAATGAATACTGTTATCCTGAAAATAAAGAAAAATTAAATTAAAAAGAAAAGCAAAGAAACAAGCAGAGGGTTGCTGGAGGGGAGGTGGGTGCGGGTATGGGACAATTCGGGCAGGAGCATAAAGGAGGGCATGCGATGGGATGAGCACTGGGGGTGAAACGCAACTGATGAACAGCTGGGCACTACCTCGGAAGCTGATGAGGAACTGTACGGTGGCTTACTGACTTTCCACAACAACAACAAAATACAATCCAAGGTTCTGTGTTTCCTTGATTTTCAATGTGGAAAATACGGGATGATTTCTTTTCTTCCCGCAAGCAAGGAAATGACATAGCCTATTCACGAAAAGGCAATGCTCAGGACATTCTACCCCTTTCAGCCCTAAAGAGGTTTTTCAAACAGGCTTTCACCAGTTGCAGTCCTCATGCCCTTCTAGTCATTTCGGAGCACTCTTGACAGGGGGCAAACCCTTTTTTTCTTCAAGGTGACTCACCCCAAGCAGGTAATATCCCTATGTGCCACAGGAGTGACTACAGGTGCGCCCCCCCCCAACCTTTCCAAGGGCCTCACTACAAGTTTTCCAGAAAGGTGGCATGAATAGTACTGGCTGGAAGGTGGATGCTGCATGACATCCATCCCTTTGTTCACTTGAGGGATGACTAGGGGCAAAGTCTCCATCTCAGTCGTGGACGTGCCAGAGCTCTCCAGCTCCCCTTCAGACACGGCCCTGCCCTCTCTCCCATAGAAGAACCTGCAGAACTACGTGACCATGAACTGGGAACACACAACAAGGGTACAAAGGTCTTACCTGAATTCAGCTCAGCATGGCAATGACAGACTGGTCCCTCTTGGAGGTTGTTCCCAGTGTCCTTGAGGCATTCGAACCCCTTCTTGGCGGCTGACTCCAGACAGTGGCTCACCTGTCACAGTGGCTCATGATAGAGGGATGAGAAGTTCCTCGGAGACAGGTGTCACCACACCACTATCATCACCCTTTGTCGTGGAATAAATCTATGTCCCTCGTCGGATTAAGAAACCCTTCAAACAGGACTGGAGCAGGTGGCAATAAAAGGCTCCCTTTGAAGAAGGGCTGAGCTTGGGGACATGTCCAGTCCTATGTCTCACTGCTGCCATCACCACACACAGTGGTGCCCCAAATGGGCAGGGTACCATTTCCAGTACACGGCTCCTGCTCGCCCAAGGTACCTATTCCTATCATCGCGCCATCGCATCTGGTCAGGACCCCAGCATTAGGCCTGTGCGTCTCCAGTTCCTGCTGCTGCCTGCCTCCACCAGCGATCCTGTTTCCTCTCTGAATTCCGAGCGCCGCAGCATCCATCTTCCTCACCTTCACAAAACAGGATTGTGCAATGATTTCATGGATACGACCTGCAAGGCACAGGATGGAAAAGAAAAGGAAACTCACACCCTGGACATTCAGGATACTTAAAATCTTTGTGACTTGAATGACGTTATCAACCAAGGGAAAGCACAGTCCAGAAGTCGGGAAAGCATGTTTGCAAACCATGGATCTGGCAGGTTCTCAATATCCACAATATCTAGAGATCCCAGGAACTCAACAACATCAACAACAAGAGAAAAACAAGTCAAATGTGATGTGTGAATGTACACATGGGCAAGAGACATAACCTCAAAGCTATACGCAAGGAAGGAAATTGCAAGCAATGAGATACCTTTATGAATCCATGAGGTTGGCTCCCCATGGAAAAAGAAAAACAAAACAAAACACAACAAAGCAAAACAAAACAAAACAAAACACTCGGGAGAAAGGAAAAGACCAAGCCATGGCAAAGATAAAGAGAATTAGGAACCTTGCTGATTGGGTGTGGTAGGAATGTTTAAGGGCATGCTTGTGAAATCAGTATGACAGCTCTTCACAAAAATCAACTTGAGTGGGACACCTGGGTGGCTCAGTCTGTTGAGGTCTCAGGATCCTGGGATGGAGTCCCACATCGGGCTTCTTGCTCAGCCGGGAGCCTGCTTCTCCCCTGCCTGCTCTGCCTGCCACTTCTCCTGCTTCTGCATGCCTCTTTCTCACGCTGACAAATGAATAAATAAACCGTTTTTAAAAAATCAACTTTCGCACTACCATGTGTTTTAGTACTTGCCCTTCTGTGCTAGGTACCCACATTCATGAACAGGATAGTATGGTCCTGGAGACTTATCTGAGCACACCTTCTCATGGCAGCATGGTTCCTAAAAGCTAACCCATGAACGCAATCCAAGTATCTGTCCAGGGAGGAACAGATGTTGTATATACAGACGTTGGGATAGTATTCATTCGCTAAAGAGGACAAAAACATTGACATGCGCCACCCCGTGGGCGAACGTTGAGGAGGGTGTGCTAAGTGAGAGGAGTATGCATGAAGATAACCAACTTGGACTCCACTCTTAGGACCTACCTAGAGTGGACTCCGAAGGACAGAAAGTAGAATGGTGTTTGCCAAGGGCTGGAAGGAGGCGCTCGCGGGAAGAGTCTGACGCATGCTAAAGAGCTTTAGATGGACAAGATGCCAAGGAGATGGGAAGGTGGGTTCCAGGGAGCTTGGGACAAAGACATTAATGCTTTTTAAGACATTTAGAATGTACTCCGTGAACTTCATGGACTTCACGACCTAAAAATAAATTGCACTGAAAAGCTGCAAAGATGGAGAAATGAACACAGGACCATTTCATCTGGCCCTTTATACCCTTTCCAGGTAGGTCCTCTCTCAGCCATTCGACTTCTGCCATTTTCCTTGAGACAACATGGAGCCAACAAAATGTCCTTCTGTGCCTACTTCGAGGTTGAAAGACAGAATTGCCCCACCCGGGACAACTTTATGTGAGAAGGTATTTTTCAGAGTTAATTTCTTGAGACCTGTTATTCCTTGATCATGTTTTCAAACAGAACCCAAACTGAACATTCTCCTTCGTCTGCTTGATTTTTCCTTCCCTGATTTTTTCCCCCCACTCAGAACCCATTGTTGATGCAAGGGCTTGGGTGTTCCTATGCCTGTCGTCATCTACTGACTTTAGCTTCTGCTGTTTCCAGTTTTGCTTACGTGTCATTCCTTTACCAAGTCAACTTTCCCGAGGCTCATTATGAATAGTAAAATATTTTCGGCCCCAGTTGGATTGAAAGAACTGACATCGAGCACTGTGCACGTCTCAGCTACACAACACAATGACTTCATGTTCCTAGGCCCTAAAAGGATGACCAGAATAAGCGGTGTTCACAAGGATTCCTGACCATGGGGGTGGGCGCAGGGAGTTCTTGGCCATATTCCTTGGCTGTCTAGGAGTATGTTCCCAGGCGTGGAACTCTGGGATCCTACGGTAGATTGTTGGTTGGGAGCATAGGAGCTAACAAATGCCGGTGAGGACAGGGAGAACAGGGAACCCTTGGACACCATCCGTGGGAATGCACACTGGCACAAGTCACTGTGCAACACAGTATGGAGGGTCCCACAGTCTAGAGATGGACCAACGCACCAAACAGTGCCATGCGAAAGAAAAGAGCAAGCGTTCCGTGAGACAAACGAAGAATACTCTGAAAGAAGGCTGCAGAGTCATTGGAGAGAAAGGCCCGAAAGGCCTCACTGAGGGGGACAGCGCTGAGGACAGAATAAAAACAAGGGAGCTAGTCCCACACAAGTCTGGCTGCCCTGTGTCATGAAGAGGGAAGGCACCTCTGCCTTAGAGCCTCACTACCAGAAGCTGGGTTGGCCAGAGGACATGAAAGAGGCATCCAGTGTGGCTGGAGAGCAACTGGGAGCAGAGCAGAGGGTGGTGAGGAAGGCAGGGACAGGGCCTCAGGCCTGGGAGACAGGTAGCGATCTCTTGTCCCTCTGCAACGGCATTGCCCCAATACCCTGCATCTTCAAATGCATGGACTGAATGCCCCACAGTTGTTGCAGAAGAGGAATGGAGGCACAATTCCGCATGCTTCCTCCACATCACCATACTTGTGAGCCCGTGGTTGTAACTGAGGCTGGACTAGCAGAGGATTTTCCCCAACTTAGCACCCATCATTCGGGGAGCCATTCAACTCAGAATCTGAGTTTCTGGGCGCATGTTGGCCTTGCCACTGCCTCCGATCCTGGCACTGTGAGCCTCGATAGATGGCAGCGCCAACCATCTGGGCATGTTTTTCGCTTCAGATTCCGAGAAGAAAAGGGGAACAAGGGAGAAGTGGACCATGAGCAAAGAAACTAGGAAGTGCGAAACTCCTTGCCTGACATCTAGAGAAACACGAGGCATGCTATTTCATCACGTTGAGTAAGTACATCGCGTGGCTCAGAAGCCACTCGCTAACCACCCAGAGCTTGCAGAGTGATGCCTCCACCACAGGTCAGGATCCCTGGGAGCCACTGTGAAGGCTGCTCCCCTCATATACCAGAACGAGGGAAAGAGGTCTCCTTCTAAAGCTATGTGGGAAACAACTGAACCGTTTCACTACCGAGGATGACAAAGTCTGCATCTTCGTGCATTTCCACCCCATCATGGTGCCCCATTATAATGACGCCAAGAGGGAAAGGGACGGTTCCAAAACGACACAAAGCCGGGACCCAGGCCTCCTCGCAGCGTTCCTCCAGGCCACGTCCCACCCCTTCCTGCAATTCATCTGGCCTTCTATGTGTGCCTCTGATTTCCCGTGACACCGTCGCACACATACCACAAATACGGTCTACATACACCCTAAGATGTCCCAAGGAACTAGATTCTCCCTGGTCCCCACTATGCAGGTTGGGAATGTGGGCACTAGGGGAGACACACAATGACTGAGGACACAGGAGTGGGAAAGGACAGAGAACAAACGTCTGACTTCAGCTCTGTCTCCTGAAAGGGAGGACCTGAGTGCCAATTCCAGAGCATGGTGCCTCTGGCACTTTTGGCTCATTGTGTACAGTCCCGGGGAAGAGAGGTCAAGAGCCAAGTGAAGGGGCTGCAGAGAGGGGGTGACTTTAGGAAGGGCCCCAGGTATTAGAATCCTGAAAGCGTGACCTCATATTCTTCATGATAGGCCCCAACTGAACTTAGAACTCTGGCAACCAGGCACCCACTTTCAAAGGGCAACCTGCTCTCCAGCACACTTGAGTGGAGACCTTCGACAGAACACCATGTTCAGTTGTTGTCTTCCTACTTCCAGGGGTGCTGGGCCCACAGGAGCCCAGAGCCAGAGACATGACTGCAGTTGCAGACAGTGCTTCAGCCCTCTTTTCCGAAGTTTCTGGTCATGGGGCCGGAGACACCAACAGGTAACACAAGGCAGCTCGGGGCAGCCCACTGGAGAGTGGGCAACAACTGTGGTCCCACCTCAGCGGGCACACACCACTGTCCCTTACTGTGTGGGAGCGCATCTCTCTCTCTCTCTCTCTCTCTCTCTCTCTCTCTCCCTGTTTGTGTGTGTGTGTGTGTGTGTGTGTGTTTGTAGAAGTGGGGACAGGGGATGAGGGATATGCCCTTCCTGGGCAGAAGCAAGCTGCCTGGTGTTGGAGGCTGGACCCATCTGTCATGTTCATACCCCAGGTCATAGCAGGCTGGATGAAAAGGGGAGGGTGACACAATGATAAGGCTCATGGTAGTCATGAGCCTTAGAGTGTCCTCTGGCTACGTCCTTGCTCAATGTCTTTTCAGCCATCCCTCTTAGCCTGAACTGGAGAACACGATGTCTAGTGGGGGTGTCCCCTGGTGGCAATGTTCCAGGAGGCTGCTAATGGCTCTTGGCCCTGTGTCTATGGGGCACTGCCTTTTCAGAGCTGCACCCCAGAGACTGTGAATGAGCTGGCTGGGGACTTCAACGACTCCAACTCGCTGGACAAGGGTCAGGTGTCCCAGGCCACCCAGGATCAGTGCTGCTCTGAGGTGAGAATAGGAAGAAGCTCCTCCACACCCAGGGCCCCCATGCAACGATGGGGACAAACCTGGGGCCTTCCCAGAGTGTTTCCACTTGACTATTCCACCGGCCCCACCCCAGAGTAACCCACACCTCCGCACATATGCCACACCTATGGGTAAGTAAGGGAGGAAGACACTCTTCACCTACGTGGGACTGGTAGAGAATAGAGTGAATGCTTTCCGTGGCATGGGGGGAAGTTGTTTTGATTTCTTTCCTCTGGCCTTGTGTTGCTTTTCACAAAGCCATGAGTATCTTGGCCTTTTCCCACGGGTTTTACGATTTTCCCTACTCATGCCAGCTAACAAGTGGAGAACCCAGCTGGGTTCTGGAGAACTGGCCCACGCCCTTCTAAATCCTCATACCAGATAGGGTGATTGAACCTACAAAAGGGCCGGTGGGATCAAGCCATTCTACAGGTCTTTCTGGAATGTATCAACTCTCAGAACACATCGAATCCTAGGAGGTCCACCAGCTCACAGGCTCTTTCCCTCTAGGTCCTCACAGTCCCCCTTTCTAAAGGACGTGGTCTGCTACAGTGACTCGGTCTAGCATTGCTGCTGGAACTTGACGTGACTCAAACTGCTTGCCATTCCAGCAATGCTGCAAGGAAAGGGCACCTCAAGGGTCCTCACAGATGATTTGGGTCACTCCATCTGCCAGACCGTAGACCCAAAGATTGGGTGGAAGGCCTCCGATGCCTCCTGGCCCAGGTAGCTGGCTCTGGCATGAGCTGCTGCAAGGCTTCAGCTACTCCATCTCCCTTGACAAGCAGCAGGGACCTCAGGCCACCAACAACATCCAGTCCTGGTCTGGGGTGAGAACGGGCCCAGGTTCATGGCCAGTCTCAGGACCCAGAGATGACCGGGGCCAGCCCACAGCCCAGACTAGACACAACTGGCTGCCCTGGGGCCTGCCAAGGAAGGTGGTTTCCCCCTGAACCTTTCTGCCCCTGACAGCAACAGGCCAAACCGCATCAGCATAGGCGAAATGCCATGTAGCCCATGCTTTGGACAGATCTCAGACCCAACGCGGATGACCTTGAGCAGGCTTGGAGATTCTCAACCTCTCTTTTCTCCTCTCAACAGTAGGGCTCCTTCCTCATGACTCCATGGCATACACATACAGATCTTCATACGGGCTAGGAAGAGACAGACAGGCTATTGCTGTCCAGCGAACCACACATGTTGAAGTCACCAGTACATTTAAGCCTAGATGGGTCCTTTGGAGGTTGGTTTTAGGTTTTCAGCCAAGAACCTTTTTTCTGGGTGGGCACACAAGTCCCTCGTCGTCTTGCCCAAGTTCCCAAAGGGATGGGAGGATGCAGTCTGAGCTCCAGACCCTGCTCTTCCTGGGGCTTCACGGCGTTGAAGCTGACTATGTTGCTCCCCACCCCGCCCCCTTGTCTGCCTGCTGGAAAAGGCATCATCCCTGTCCCCGGACGAGGCCTGCACGATGCTGGAGCTCAAACAAGGCACAGTGCAGAGATGGAGACATTCCCTGCTGCTATCCTTCCCGGATAGAAGCCTCTCAATCGTCACCACCATGTTCTCCATCTATCAGATGTTCCCGTCAGCCCGGCAGGTCCGGGATCACCAGTTCCCTCGGTGAGTGCCCACCTCATAGCCAGCACAAGGGGGAGCCTTCCGTCTACTAGTTGTAGGACTTGGGAATGTCACTGCACCTCTCTGACTTTCCCTCTCCTGTCCGGAAAAGTGGAGGTGCTAAGAGGATGAACCTCGTAGGGCGACTGCAGGGAGTCATGGGAGGAAACATGGCACGCGCCTCTCTGGGGCCCGGCTCTGCAGAAAGGGCTGCTGGACATGCTGGGCGTCTTCGCGCTGAACATTTCCCTCTCCAGGGAAGACGCGTTCAGGCTCAACCCTCACAGGCCTGTGGTCCTTCTGGGTCTAGAGAAAGGAAACGGAAAGCTGGCAGCTTTCCTATTGGCAAAGGACCTCTGAGATGCCATCTAGCTGGTCCTGACTGTGGTCCTTTATGTGCCCAGGTCGAGGGGACACTGGGAGCAGGCAGAGCAGCCCAAGGGCCACTCAGGATTTGCAAAGTCCTGTTTGGGATGATTTCATTCAATCATGGCTCTTAAGCACCTAGGAATGCAGGCTCTCTCTAGTCACCAAGAGCAGTGAATGGGTAACGTAGAGACAATGTCTGGGTCTCCATTCTCGGTCCAGGGTCACATAGGCACTCTTCACATCCTAAGCACGCATGTCTAGCGTTCATCAGATGGGGCATCTCTGTGACCTACTCTAGGGATGAATGGATCCACCTCTCTTGGGACCACGAGGATGCACTCTACGATCAAGGAAGAACAGGATAGGTCTTTGGGTGCCAGAGGAGGTCCTGCTGCCTCCACAGAGCAGGGTGGGAGGCGACAGGTGATGTTGCTGGCGAGGGATGTTCAGAACCATGGATCTCCCAGGACTCTCGATTTCCATGGGAGAGCTTAGTGGGGCAGCTTCCTCTGAAGAGGCCAAAGAGTCCGAGAGAGGTGTGGACGGGATGCCAAGCACTCTGGGAAGCAGAGCCCATTGTGGGCTGAGTTGGTGCCTACAACAGCCATCCCTTGGATGGTCCATTCTTGCTCCGCCTGCCCCTATCCATATCCACCTCCGCTGACCACCACAAGTGGGGCCAAGGACAGAAAGGGTGGGGACCGGACCACTCACCCGTCGGCCTCCAACCAAAGCCCAGACACTGGTCTGCAGGGAGGATGCATGACTGAGGGGCCAAAGGACAGACCTATGGGAGGTCCCTCCCTCATCCCACGTGGTCAGCAGTCAGCAAGGACAGCTCCAGAGGGGTTGCAAGTGGGCTGGCGCCATTCTGTGGGGCCCACACCGAAAGGATGGTGCTGTGGAAGTAGCGTGGAAAAGGAAGGGAAGGCCAGGTCTCTGACTCTGCCCCACATTTGACTTTCCCCAGCACTCTGTGTCCCATCTTGGGAACCTGGCCTGAGCAGACACGGCAGGATATCGGGCAGTCCCTGCACACTGCCCATGTGGAGGTCAAGGGGGCCTATGTGCACGTCACGTGGCATGACCGGGACCTAAACACCCATGCCCCCGTTCCGCTGAGGCAGCGGGAACTTCTGCAGCTCACAGAGGCTGAGGCGGAGGGTAAGGGGCATTGCAAGCTGGGAAGGCCATCTGGGATGGGGCTCATGGGCTGGGTATTCCTTGAAAGGCCATGGGATCCGTCCTGTTCAGGGAAAGGCACATGGAGTGTCAGTGATGTGGCTGAATCGTTCCCCTTACTCCCACCCCCGTGTCCGCTATGCGACGCGTTCCAGCAGCTGAGCCGGCCAAAGAGCCTCCCATGGAGCGAGAGGCAACCCTGGCTCTGCATCAGCCATCACCTTCAGGGTCCGAGCCAGCCTCCCCTCCACCGGCTGCTCCAGAACTGGAACAGGGGCTCCTAGGTTACGGATGGTCGCCGGGTCCTGAGGCACAGACGGCTGGGCCATCGGCTTGCCTGGGAGTTTGCACGCCAGCTGTCGCAGGTGCCACTGAGCCCATTCCAGCCGCAGAGGCATCCTGCCAACCCAAGAAGCGGCTCAAAGAGAAGGAGCCTGACCTCCTGGACTTCCCTCCCAAGCTGGTGGCAGAGCAGCTCACCTACATGGATGCGGTGAGCAGCTGGGCCCCCAGGGTAGGAGGGCAGGGCCGGCTTTTCTTCTGCTCTCCGCTGCCCTATACCGGCTTTTCCCTGATGTGGACTCCTAGGATATAGGGCCAGATCTCAGCTGCAGCCCTAACCGACCGGGGAAACCCATCAGGGTTTTTAGACCTGAGCTTTCACTGTCCAGCTGCGGACTGTGGAGACAGGCACTGAGAAGGACTGAGGCAGAGGTACCACGCAGATGCAATGACTCAGAAGCGAGAGCCCGTAAATGGGAAGGCTCTGGTCCCCCGCGGGGAGGAGGGCAGCTCCCTGTGTGCAATCCCGTCCATGGGTCGCCCACCCATCTGCCTGGGAGCATGAGCACCATCAACCTGGCTTAGGCATCTGATGCGTCCTGAAGGACAGGCTAGACACGGAAAGCCATGCTTTCAGCCACCAGGTGACAATGGGCACCTGTAAGGAGACAGGGACTGCAGGGATGAGCATTTGGAGGAGGAGATGCCCCCTTGGGAGCACCACCTGGTGCGGCCCCCTGGACATGGAATGATCAGGGTGCACACGCCTTCCTCCCTTCCCTTGCCTCTCTTGGCTCCTGGGGCATCCCGCACTGGCTTCCCTCGGAGAAGAAGAGGGGCATGAAATGCAGGCTCTCTAAGCAGGCTCCGGCCACATTCGCAGCCTCCTGAGCTCCAGCTCTGACCTGGGACCCCTCCCGAGGACATGAGTCTTGCATGGGCGAACATGTGTGGGGCTCAACACACCTCCCCCTGTCCCCTAGGAGCTGTTCAAGAAGGTGGTGCCCCATCAGTGCCTGGGCTCCGTCTGGTCCCGGAGGAACAGGCCTGGCAACGAGCACCTGGCACCCACAGTCCGGGCCACCATCGCCCACTTCAATGCTGTGGCCAGCTGCATCGTCACCACGTGCCTTGGCGACCCAAGCATGACAGCCCGGGACAGGGCCGTGGTGGTGGGCCACTGGATCCGGGTGGCCAAGGTATGCTGTGGGAGGCCCAGCTCCCTGAGGCTCGCCTGAGCCTCGGGAACTGCTCTTCTGTCTCGCTCCCTTCTCAGGGCTGAAGGCCCTGCTCTAAGGCCTGTGGTCCCTAGGCTCTTCCTCCCGGGGGCATGGCCCAACGTTGGGACGCTCAGTTCCCACGTGACGCCTCCTTTGCAGTGAGGGAAAATCCTCCCTCTCGCCAGCAGTGTTCCTCTTTAGGGCTGACCTGTGCCCTTCTGCAGCTCCCTGGACATCAGCTTCACCCGTGGGGGAGCCCTAAACCGAGGGGGGCACTAAAGCTCTCGAGCATCTGGGGCTCCTGCTCTCCCACTGACAGCTCCTTCTCCTCCCTCCCCCAGGCCTGTCAGATCCTAGGGAACTACTCCTCCCTGCGTGCCATCCTGGCGGCTCTGCAGAGTGCCTCCCTCCACCGCCTGCAGAGGACATGGGACAACGTTTCCAGGTGAGGAGGCTTCTCTGCAGGAGGGGCCAGGATGGAGGCGGGATCTCCCACAGGCCTGTCCTTTGCCCCCCTCAGTCAGCTTGGACCTCCTGGGAGGCAGCAAACCCTGACCAAAGGACCTGGGCCCGGGGCTGCTCCTCTCAGCCTTCCTGGGGAACAGGCCACCAGGCCTCCTGCTTGAGAAATCCAATGTCCTCCATGCCCCACCCTGGCCTCAGCTGAATTCCATATTTCCACGTGGTGACTTGGCAGCCACTGAAGTCTCTGCCCATGGTTCAGCCAGAACCCCACCCAAACCGAGCTGTTCAATTAAGCTGGGAAGGGACGCCCAGGGGGACGCCCAGGAGAACGCCCTCCCATGTCCTACGAAGACCCCAGTGCTCAGAGCAGCCCAGAGCAAACCCTCAGCCAGCCCCGTGGACATGCGGGGCTGCTCCAAGAAAAGGGACTCGCACTCTACCCTGCCACGTTAGGACTCCCCTGAGCCTAACTTCTTTCCCTCTCTTCAGGAAGAGCTTCCGAACATTCCAACAGCTCTGCACAGAAGGCAACCCCCAGGGCAGGGAACTACTCATCAAGGTAGCACGGGAGGTGCAGGGCTCCAAGGACAGGAGAGGGGTGGGAGGAGGCGTGATCCTGTGTGGATGAAGTAGGGAATGGCCTGAAGCATTCCTCGGGGAGCAGAAGCCTTTGGCAGGAATGTGCTGACAGCCTGGGCTGAAGATTCCCCCTGGGGCTGGGACAAGCGGGTGCTGCCCATCCAGACTCCCTAGGCTAGATTTCAGGTCTCTCTGTGTCCATCCATCGAGAAGGTCCACATGGGGGCCCACATGAACGCGGACAGCCCAGAGGACAGGCCCCTGCTCACAGATGGGGTGGGGATGGGTTGTGGGCCACAAAAATGATGATCCTAAGAGGATCCTGAGTGCTCAGGAGACCACAGGAGGTAGGTGGAGTTCCCCCTTCTGCCCATGGGAAAACAGGCTCAGGGAGGCCAGGCTCCAAGCTCCAGGTCCCCCATGGACTGAATGGGGGAGCTGAGATTGTTCTAGAAGGACTCGTGGCATGCTTCAGGGGAATGGAGCGTCAGTATCAGCAGACGTAGGTCGGACGTCTAGGGTCTGCAGTCCAAGACGGTGGGCGCAAGGGGACTGAGGCTATTCTGCTCTCAAGGATCTTGTCCTTGGCCCTCTAGAAGCGGCCCTCGAACAAACTGGCCAGCCTGGTGAGGCAGCTGCAGAGAGCGCGGAAGGGGCTGCCCAAGAAGGTGAGTGTGCCTGAGGGACAGGGCCTCCAAGGCCAGGGGAGAGGGGCTCCTCCCTGAGGGCTAGAAGCGTCCAGATCAGGACAGGTGGGACCTGCCACTCCAGCTCCACCTCCTGCCTGCCGCCACAGTTGCTCAATGTCTTCTTTCCTGGGGACCAGGAGGAAGGAGTCTAGCAGGCTGGGTAGAGAATGGATTTGGGGCTGGGGAGGGGCCCGGGGCTCCATAGCCAGGGGGTTTTTTGAATTTCAAAAAGCAGGCCCTGGAGGGGATTAGGAGGAGTCTGATGTTCTGGGAGGGTGAGGGGAATGCGAATCCAGGGGAAGCAACTAAGGGTCCTAGGCCCTTTTCCATGTGGGAAAGTGGGGTGGGCCAGGACGCTGAAGTCTTTTCGGGGAGGGCCCCTGTGGGCACCAGACAGCAGGGACTCATCCCAAACCTACCCCTCATGACACAGGGTGTCGTCCCATACCTTGGCACTTTCCTCTCCGACCTGGTGGTGCTTGATACAGCAATGGAGGACTACCTGGAGGTGGGTGAGCCTGAGGATTGTGGAGGAGGGACCAGAGTCCTGAGGACAGGGAGCAGAGAGTCCCCGGACTGAGCCCTGAGCTCTGAGTCCTTCGGAGACCTCCCTTCCCCACAGCCTCACAGCCGCCCCTAAGAACTGGCATCTCTTGCCCATCTCAGTGCTGAGGGAAGGGAGTCTGCGCCCATCTCAGTGCTGAGGGAAGGGAGTCTGCACCCAGACGGGTGGCCCAAGACTGGGGAAGCACCAGCGCATCCTGAAGGTGAAGCTGCATGCGCTCTGTGTGCATGGGCTGCAGCCTCTCCCTCAGACCTTGCCTGTCGGGGACAGTGAAGTCAGGACCCTGCACATCAGCCACACTTCAGGAGCCCAGCAGATCCTGCCTGCCTGAGGCGTCTGCCGCTCCCTTCAGTCACCACAGAGTGTTGTGCTGCAGGGTGCTGACCGGGAGCCCTTTCACCATCCCCCAGTCTTCCTTCCTCTGGACCCCAGGGCTTGCCCTAACCCCAGTCTCATTGTGTGTGTGGCTTGGCGGCCCACTCCGGGGTCCTGGCCTACGCGCAGCCTCAGAACGGGTGGGTGTAAGGTGCTAGGACTGACCGGGGGCCTCTTTCTGAAGGACAATGGTTGTCTACTTTCCAGGGCAATGAGATCAACCACCGCAAAAAGAATAAGGTGAGCATACGTAGCCCTGGCTGTAGGGAAGGGCAGGCAGACCCTATCAGAGACGCCCCTGGGAAGAACATTGCTTGGCTCCATCCACTCCCCTCCATCTCCCATTTCCTGGGACAGGTTGCTAAGAATGAAGTGCAAGACCCATCGAGTCAGTCAGTAGGGATCCACAAGGGCATCAAGGAGAACTTCCCTTGATGGAGGAGGGGCTAATTCTACTAGCCTCTGAGAACAGTTTGGGACCAGACGAAGTTGCATGCAGGAGGGTGGTCATGTGTGCCAAGACCCAGGACCCGACCCCTGTCCCGCTGCTCGGCCCTCACCTGGCCCTGTAGCTTCCCCACCCAGGCTCAGGGTGCATCCTGTGCCTCTGTCCCGGCCCAGGAATACCGAGTCCTCACGGACATCATGCTGCTCCAGGCGGCGGCAGAGAATTACTGCCTAGAGCCCCAGCATCCATTCACGGCCTGGTTCTGGGCTGTGGAGCGGCTCAGCGAGGAGGACAGGTGAGGCCCACTCAGGAGCTGGGTCAGGCGACGTCGGGGTGGACTCTTTCTGCTGGCCCCGCCTGGGATCCTCCTTCTAGGGCTCCCTGGGCAGCCAGACACCAGCTGTGGGAAAACCCTGGGAGGGACTCCTGAATGCCAGCTGCTGCTCAACTCACAGGTGTCCCTCTGTCCTTAGCTACAACCTGTCATGCCAGCTGGAGCCGCGGTCCTAGCTGGCCAGCAGAACACAAGCACCAGGACCACTGGCTACAGCCACCATCAGACCTGAACCCGTGCACACTGGCTGAGCCAAGGATTGCCCCTCGGCCCCTGGGCTACTTGTGGTGCACGAGCCCCATCCGCTGCTCAACACCCCTTCCTCTCCCCTACAGAATTACTTGTTCTGGAAGGGGCAATATTGAATATAATTAAAGGGTTGTTATTTAACCACAACCACCACCACCACAACAACAAAAAGGAATGAGAACCCTTGGGATTAAAGTTTTCTTACCCAAATAATAATAGTAGTAGTAGTAGTAGTAGTAATAATAATAATAATAATAATAATAATAATAATAATAATAAAGGTTTTTATTTTCTCCTCTACCTGCCCACGTGTGCGTTTGGTTCTTTTATTTCCTACGGTAATGTACAACGTGTACAGACTCTCTTCTTCATTCCTGAACCCAGAAATCTTACAGAGTCAGCAGCTATTCAATGGGGCAGAAAGGAGAGGAGCCAGCCCTCCTCACTTCTGGTGGCACTACTCATTACTGGTGGCACCTCCCAATGCCGTTTCCTCAGAGGACAGGTTCATTTCTGTGTCAGGCATCTGGGCAAACAGCAGACACAGCCCTCAGGACCCCTGAGATGGAGACGTTGCAGGTCCTTCCCCAGGAAGGCAACAAACCCTGACCAGGCGAGTCCTGGAGAGTTCCTTCCCCTCCCCAGAACTATGTGCTGCCCAGGAGAGGGGCTGCTACTCTACCCTCTAAAGCAAGGAGGACGATGTCTCGCTTCCTTGGGGATATGCTACGTGTGCGTGTGTTTGTGCGGGTTTGGACCCAGTATTTGGGACTGACGGTTGTCGAGTTCAGTCTCCTGAATTGCATCAGCACGATGTAGGGAAAACACATGCAAAGAGATTCAACCCTGCCTGTGGAAGCTCCAAAATCTGAGGAAGATATTTTGTAAATGGAAGAAGGGCAGGCAGGACGTCCCGTCCTCAGTTTCCCTAGAGGCTCTCCAGGTTCACCCTTTACCAAGACTGGAATCCCCCTGGGATCCTTATCCAGGATCTCTGGATTCCTTTTCCCTGCTTCTTTTGGGTGAGGCTGGAGAAAAACGAAAGAAACTGGGAGGTGTCTCTGGCTCTATTCACGTCTATGCTGACCTAGGAGCTAGGATGTCCAGCCATCCTGCATTTCCTTACGCAGTTCTTGGCAAGGCCGTGGGGCCCTTCAGGCCCCTGACCCTCTTGGTCAGGTCCATGGTAGCCACTGCTCCCTGGCTGGGGCCTGATGGAGCAGAGATTGGTTCTCCCTTGCCAGGATAAAGGTTCAGATCCTTGACCAGAGAAACCCCACACTCTCCTGGCTGGCCAAGGGCACTGTCAGGTCCAGGTGGTTCTGAAGTCCCTGGTCTCCATCATCCACCAGGTGACACACCCATGTTCCACTCACTTGTCTGAAATGGGGAACTCGCCTGACGCGGTAGACCAACACACACATGGAATGTGAGCAGGGGAGAAGCGTCTATCATGCAAATGGATGCGAAACGAAGCAAGGGTAGGAATCCTTCTCTCCAGACACAACAGACTCTGAACCAAAGGGGGGAGGTACGAAGCCACAGAGAAGGACACTACTTCCTCGCAAGGGAGGCCATGTAATAGGAGAGAACATCTCGAAATATGTAGACACGCACCATGGGAGCACCCAAAGGCATCCAACAGTGCATAACAAACATAAAGTCACCTTTGACAGCCGTACCATGCAGTGGGGGACTCTAACACCCCACATCTGCTAATGGACACAGGATCCAAACTGACAATCAACAGGGAATCTATGGCTTTGAGGGATGCACCCGTTTCAACACGTAGATGCAGAACCTTCCACCCTGAAACAGCAGCATCCGCAGTGCTGGATTTCCAGTGCACATGGAACATTCTCCAGAGTAGATCACACGTTAGGGCACAACCCAAGTCTCAACAAACTCCAAAAGATGGATATCATCCCACGCATCTTTTCTCAGCACGATGCTACGGAACGCCAAATGAACCCTAAGAGCAACCCTGGAGAGACCACGAATCCATGGAAGTTCAATTACATGCTACCCAACCAGCACTGGGTCAACCCGGAATCCAAAGAGGATGTCCAAAATTACATGGAAGCAAAAGGACACGCCAAGGGTCCCCAACCTTGCAGATACAGCGCCAGGGAATCTAAGAAGACAGGATCCAGCACCACAAGAAAAATCCCCAATACCATCAGCTGACACATAAGGACCTAGCCAAAGCACAACACAGAGCTCCTGAGCAGTCGCTCAGCCTGGGCGAGTTGGAGCTCCTGCTGTTGGGTGCAGGCTTAGCTTCCATCTCGACTCTAAGTCCCAGCCTGGGGGGTGTTCTTTCCTTTCTCCCAGGACCATCCCCACCAGGGCCACTGGGGAATCAACCCTTCAGGGGGTTCTCGGCAGAGAGAAATGGCCCAAAGGGCCCAGGAAACAACCACCCCTTCCCCACTGGTGGATCAAGGTGGCCCATTAGCGCTCCCTCTGTGGAACATTCCACAGTGCTTTTGGGGGGACGACCCTCTCAGGCTCTGATGCCCAGGGTTTCTCGGCAAAGGGCAGATTCCGACTGAGTACCCCTGGGAGGGACCTGACACTCTGCACTTCCGGCATGCTCGCAGCTAATGCCCCGGCCACCTGTCCCCGGAGCACACGGAGAGACAACTTGCCAGTGGACCAGTGGACAAAACGTCCTCTCTTTCACCACCAGGAAGAGATCGATGCGCAACCGTCTGGCAGCCACAAAGAGGTGTTTGATTGTCAGGAAGATCAACAGCCAGGCAGGGCTTGGTCCACCCCCACAGGCCTCTCCTCCTCTTCTCCTCCAGAGTATAGGGAGGCAGGATGACAGGAAAGACAGTTTGTTCAGTGGAAGCGAAATCCTGAGCTTGAGTCCCTTTCTCCCTAGTAGCCTGGGCACTCCTACGCTGCTTCCACTGTGGCCTCTGTGCAAGGCCATTCGAAACACCAGTGCTGGCTTGCGAAGTTCCGGGATACTGGGCAGAAAGCGATGGAACACAAGAGAGTCCCAGGGAAGTGACAACGGGTTTGGTCATGAAAGCTTGAAGCTGTCAAAGACCATCTCTTGCCCTATGTTCCCTTGGTCAGAAACCTTTCAGCAACCGCTCAGAGGAGAGACAGGCAGGTACAGAGCAGGGATGGGGAACCCTGGGAGCCACTGTGGACCGAACCGTGGGTGTTTTGTTAACATGGGCTTTGATTCATGTGTGACTTTTCAGAAACAGAAAAGAATAAAGGGAATCAGGAAACAGAGGCAATCAAAAACACCGGCTCAAATATAGGGAACATACTGTTGGGAACCAGGTGGGCGGATGGGTGGAAGAGGGGGTGGGGATTAAGAAGACACTTACTGTGCTGAGCACCGAGTCACATACAGAATTCCTGAATCCCTACTCTTCAACTGAAACGACGAAAATACTGTACGTCCATTAGACTGTATTTTCAAAATTGTCTTTGAAAGGTGGGTATTAGGAGACCAAAATGAGATTACGCTCTGAGAGTTTCCCAATCAGGTCTCCTCAGGCTGTACGTGAATGCACCTTAAAGATCAGTGAAAGAGCCCAAAGACAAAAGTGACATCTGTTGATATGGAAAGGCCAGTGCCCACCTCTGTGATCACAGAAAACACACACCTTCCTATGATATTGGCTGTCGTAAAAGCATTTCACCGACGTCCCCTTGGAGCTACGCTCCTCTGGTATTTCCATTCTCCTTGGTTGTGTGTCCTCATGGAGTAGTTGAAGGGAATATTGCTACCCCGTGTTTGGTGGACTAAACCAAAGCTGGCTATTTCTAGCCCCTGGAAGACTGAGCTAAAGGGCCTTCTGGAAAACATTGCACAACTGGATCTCTCATCGTCTTCCAGAGAAGGAAAGGGAGGCCCCAAAGGGCACCAGTGGAACAGGAACACAGAGGAGGTTCTCCTGACACCAGCATCAGGATCCCAACTCCCTGAGCAAGAATGAAGAACCCCCGTCCCCCCACACACAATGGACACATATCACTGGAATGGGTCAGTTCCCAGGAAAAGCGAAATGCGGCCAAACATGGAAAGGTACACAATAACCTCACTGAAAGAAAGCCCACTGGGATCCCCTGCCCTGGGTCTTAAGTTCCACCTATGCATGAAGCCATTTGATAATCACAGGGGAAGGGAGGGAAAACTGAATGGGAAGCCACCAGAGAGGGAGAAAAACGATGCGAGGCTCTTCTCTAAGAAACAAGCAGAGGAGCCTAACAAATAGCAGGGAGCACATGGGGAGTTAGAGAGGAGAAGGGAGTTAGGGAAAACTGGAAGGGGAGGTGAACCTTGAGAGACTATAGACTCTGGAAAACAATCTGAGGGTTTTGAAGGGGCGGGGGCGTGGGAGGTCGGGGTACCAGGTGGTGGGTATTATAGAGGGCACGGATTGCACGGAGCACTGGGGGTGGTGCAAAAATAATGAATACTGTTATCCTGAAAATAAAGAAAAATTAAATTAAAAAAAAAAGCAAAGAAACAAGCAGAGGGTTGCTGGAGGGGAGGTGGGTGCGGGTATGGGACAATTCGGGCAGGAGCATAAAGGAGGGCATGCGATGGGATGAGCACTGGGGGTGAAACGCAACTGATGAACAGCTGGGCACTACCTCGGAAGCTGATGAGGAACTGTACGGTGGCTTACTGACTTTCCACAACAACAACAAAATACAATCCAAGGTTCTGTGTTTCCTTGATTTTCAATGTGGAAAATACGGGATGATTTCTTTTCTTCCCTCAAGCAAGGAAATGACATAGCCTATTCACGAAAAGGCAATGCTCAGGACATTCTACCCCTTTCAGCCCTAAAGAAGTTTTTCAAACAGGCTTTCACCAGTTGCAGTCCTCATGCCCCTCTAGTCATTTCGGAGCACTCTTGACAGGGGGCAAACCCTTTTTTTCTTCAAGGTGACTCACCCCAAGCAGGTAATATCCCTATGTGCCACAGGAGTGACTACAGGTGCGCCCCCCCCCAACCTTTCCAAGGGCCTCACTACAAGTTTTCCAGAAAGGTGGCATGAATAGTACTGGCTGGAAGGTGGATGCTGCATGACATCCATCCCTTTGTTCACTTGAGGGATGACTAGGGGCAAAGTCTCCATCTCAGTCGTGGACGTGCCAGAGCTCTCCAGCTCCCCTTCAGACACGGCCCTGCCCTCTCTCCCATAGAAGAACCTGCAGAACTACGTGACCATGAACTGGGAACACACAACAAGGGTACAAAGGTCTTACCTGAATTCAGCTCAGCATGGCAATGACAGACTGGTCCCTCTTGGAGGTTGTTCCCAGTGTCCTTGAGGCATTCGAACCCCTTCTTGGCGGCTGACTCCAGACAGTGGCTCACCTGTCACAGTGGCTCATGATAGAGGGATGAGAAGTTCCTCGGAGACAGGTGTCACCACACCACTATCATCACCCTTTGTCGTGGAATAAATCTATGTCCCTCGTCGGATTAAGAAACCCTTCAAACAGGACTGGAGCAGGTGGCAATAAAAGGCTCCCTTTGAAGAAGGGCTGAGCTTGGGGACATGTCCAGTCCTATGTCTCACTGCTGCCATCACCACACACAGTGGTGCCCCAAATGGGCAGGGTACCATTTCCAGTACACGGCTCCTGCTCGCCCAAGGTACCTATTCCTATCATCGCGCCATCGCATCTGGTCAGGACCCCAGCATTAGGCCTGTGCGTCTCCAGTTCCTGCTGCTGCCTGCCTCCACCAGCGATCCTGTTTCCTCTCTGAATTCCGAGCGCCGCAGCATCCATCTTCCTCACCTTCACAAAACAGGATTGTGCAATGATTTCATGGATACGACCTGCAAGGCACAGGATGGAAAAGAAAAGGAAACTCACACCCTGGACATTCAGGATACTTAAAATCTTTGTGACTTGAATGACGTTATCAACCAAGGGAAAGCACAGTCCAGAAGTCGGGAAAGCATGTTTGCAAACCATGGATCTGGCAGGTTCTCAATATCCACAATATCTAGAGATCCCAGGAACTCAACAACATCAACAACAAGAGAAAAACAAGTCAAATGTGATGTGTGAATGTACACATGGGCAAGAGACATAACCTCAAAGCTATACGCAAGGAAGGAAATTGCAAGCAATGAGATACCTTTATGAATCCATGAGGTTGGCTCCCCATGGAAAAAGAAAAACAAAACAAAACACAACAAAGCAAAACAAAACAAAACAAAACACTCGGGAGAAAGGAAAAGACCAAGCCATGGCAAAGATAAAGAGAATTAGGAACCTTGCTGATTGGGTGTGGTAGGAATGTTTAAGGGCATGCTTGTGAAATCAGTATGACAGCTCTTCACAAAAATCAACTTGAGTGGGACACCTGGGTGGCTCAGTCTGTTGAGGTCTCAGGATCCTGGGATGGAGTCCCACATCGGGCTTCTTGCTCAGCCGGGAGCCTGCTTCTCCCCTGCCTGCTCTGCCTGCCACTTCTCCTGCTTCTGCATGCCTCTTTCTCACGCTGACAAATGAATAAATAAACCGTTTTTAAAAAATCAACTTTCGCACTACCATGTGTTTTAGTACTTGCCCTTCTGTGCTAGGTACCCACATTCATGAACAGGATAGTATGGTCCTGGAGACTTATCTGAGCACACCTTCTCATGGCAGCATGGTTCCTAAAAGCTAACCCATGAACGCAATCCAAGTATCTGTCCAGGGAGGAACAGATGTTGTATATACAGACGTTGGGATAGTATTCATTCGCTAAAGAGGACAAAAACATTGACATGCGCCACCCCGTGGGCGAACGTTGAGGAGGGTGTGCTAAGTGAGAGGAGTATGCATGAAGATAACCAACTTGGACTCCACTCTTAGGACCTACCTAGAGTGGACTCCGAAGGACAGAAAGTAGAATGGTGTTTGCCAAGGGCTGGAAGGAGGCGCTCGCGGGAAGAGTCTGACGCATGCTAAAGAGCTTTAGATGGACAAGATGCCAAGGAGATGGGAAGGTGGGTTCCAGGGAGCTTGGGACAAAGACATTAATGCTTTTTAAGACATTTAGAATGTACTCCGTGAACTTCATGGACTTCACGACCTAAAAATAAATTGCACTGAAAAGCTGCAAAGATGGAGAAATGAACACAGGACCATTTCATCTGGCCCTTTATACCCTTTCCAGGTAGGTCCTCTCTCAGCCATTCGACTTCTGCCATTTTCCTTGAGACAACATGGAGCCAACAAAATGTCCTTCTGTGCCTACTTCGAGGTTGAAAGACAGAATTGCCCCACCCGGGACAACTTTATGTGAGAAGGTATTTTTCAGAGTTAATTTCTTGAGACCTGTTATTCCTTGATCATGTTTTCAAACAGAACCCAAACTGAACATTCTCCTTCGTCTGCTTGATTTTTCCTTCCCTGATTTTTTCCCCCCACTCAGAACCCATTGTTGATGCAAGGGCTTGGGTGTTCCTATGCCTGTCGTCATCTACTGACTTTAGCTTCTGCTGTTTCCAGTTTTGCTTACGTGTCATTCCTTTACCAAGTCAACTTTCCCGAGGCTCATTATGAATAGTAAAATATTTTCGGCCCCAGTTGGATTGAAAGAACTGACATCGAGCACTGTGCACGTCTCAGCTACACAACACAATGACTTCATGTTCCTAGGCCCTAAAAGGATGACCAGAATAAGCGGTGTTCACAAGGATTCCTGACCATGGGGGTGGGCGCAGGGAGTTCTTGGCCATATTCCTTGGCTGTCTAGGAGTATGTTCCCAGGCGTGGAACTCTGGGATCCTACGGTAGATTGTTGGTTGGGAGCATAGGAGCTAACAAATGCCGGTGAGGACAGGGAGAACAGGGAACCCTTGGACACCATCCGTGGGAATGCACACTGGCACAAGTCACTGTGCAACACAGTATGGAGGGTCCCACAGTCTAGAGATGGACCAACGCACCAAACAGTGCCATGCGAAAGAAAAGAGCAAGCGTTCCGTGAGACAAACGAAGAATACTCTGAAAGAAGGCTGCAGAGTCATTGGAGAGAAAGGCCCGAAAGGCCTCACTGAGGGGGACAGCGCTGAGGACAGAATAAAAACAAGGGAGCTAGTCCCACACAAGTCTGGCTGCCCTGTGTCATGAAGAGGGAAGGCACCTCTGCCTTAGAGCCTCACTACCAGAAGCTGGGTTGGCCAGAGGACATGAAAGAGGCATCCAGTGTGGCTGGAGAGCAACTGGGAGCAGAGCAGAGGGTGGTGAGGAAGGCAGGGACAGGGCCTCAGGCCTGGGAGACAGGTAGCGATCTCTTGTCCCTCTGCAACGGCATTGCCCCAATACCCTGCATCTTCAAATGCATGGACTGAATGCCCCACAGTTGTTGCAGAAGAGGAATGGAGGCACAATTCCGCATGCTTCCTCCACATCACCATACTTGTGAGCCCGTGGTTGTAACTGAGGCTGGACTAGCAGAGGATTTTCCCCAACTTAGCACCCATCATTCGGGGAGCCATTCAACTCAGAATCTGAGTTTCTGGGCGCATGTTGGCCTTGCCACTGCCTCCGATCCTGGCACTGTGAGCCTCGATAGATGGCAGCGCCAACCATCTGGGCATGTTTTTCGCTTCAGATTCCGAGAAGAAAAGGGGAACAAGGGAGAAGTGGACCATGAGCAAAGAAACTAGGAAGTGCGAAACTCCTTGCCTGACATCTAGAGAAACACGAGGCATGCTATTTCATCACGTTGAGTAAGTACATCGCGTGGCTCAGAAGCCACTCGCTAACCACCCAGAGCTTGCAGAGTGATGCCTCCACCACAGGTCAGGATCCCTGGGAGCCACTGTGAAGGCTGCTCCCCTCATATACCAGAACGAGGGAAAGAGGTCTCCTTCTAAAGCTATGTGGGAAACAACTGAACCGTTTCACTACCGAGGATGACAAAGTCTGCATCTTCGTGCATTTCCACCCCATCATGGTGCCCCATTATAATGACGCCAAGAGGGAAAGGGACGGTTCCAAAACGACACAAAGCCGGGACCCAGGCCTCCTCGCAGCGTTCCTCCAGGCCACGTCCCACCCCTTCCTGCAATTCATCTGGCCTTCTATGTGTGCCTCTGATTTCCCGTGACACCGTCGCACACATACCACAAATACGGTCTACATACACCCTAAGATGTCCCAAGGAACTAGATTCTCCCTGGTCCCCACTATGCAGGTTGGGAATGTGGGCACTAGGGGAGACACACAATGACTGAGGACACAGGAGTGGGAAAGGACAGAGAACAAACGTCTGACTTCAGCTCTGTCTCCTGAAAGGGAGGACCTGAGTGCCAATTCCAGAGCATGGTGCCTCTGGCACTTTTGGCTCATTGTGTACAGTCCCGGGGAAGAGAGGTCAAGAGCCAAGTGAAGGGGCTGCAGAGAGGGGGTGACTTTAGGAAGGGCCCCAGGTATTAGAATCCTGAAAGCGTGACCTCATATTCTTCATGATAGGCCCCAACTGAACTTAGAACTCTGGCAACCAGGCACCCACTTTCAAAGGGCAACCTGCTCTCCAGCACACTTGAGTGGAGACCTTCGACAGAACACCATGTTCAGTTGTTGTCTTCCTACTTCCAGGGGTGCTGGGCCCACAGGAGCCCAGAGCCAGAGACATGACTGCAGTTGCAGACAGTGCTTCAGCCCTCTTTTCCGAAGTTTCTGGTCATGGGGCCGGAGACACCAACAGGTAACACAAGGCAGCTCGGGGCAGCCCACTGGAGAGTGGGCAACAACTGTGGTCCCACCTCAGCGGGCACACACCACTGTCCCTTACTGTGTGGGAGCGCATCTCTCTCTCTCTCTCTCTCTCTCTCTCTCTCTCTCCCTGTTTGTGTGTGTGTGTGTGTGTGTGTGTGTTTGTAGAAGTGGGGACAGGGGATGAGGGATATGCCCTTCCTGGGCAGAAGCAAGCTGCCTGGTGTTGGAGGCTGGACCCATCTGTCATGTTCATACCCCAGGTCATAGCAGGCTGGATGAAAAGGGGAGGGTGACACAATGATAAGGCTCATGGTAGTCATGAGCCTTAGAGTGTCCTCTGGCTACGTCCTTGCTCAATGTCTTTTCAGCCATCCCTCTTAGCCTGAACTGGAGAACACGATGTCTAGTGGGGGTGTCCCCTGGTGGCAATGTTCCAGGAGGCTGCTAATGGCTCTTGGCCCTGTGTCTATGGGGCAGTGCCTTTTCAGAGCTGCACCCCAGAGACTGTGAATGAGCTGGCTGGGGACTTCAACGACTCCAACTCGCTGGACAAGGGTCAGGTGTCCCAGGCCACCCAGGATCAGTGCTGCTCTGAGGTGAGAATAGGAAGAAGCTCCTCCACACCCAGGGCCCCCATGCAACGATGGGGACAAACCTGGGGCCTTCCCAGAGTGTTTCCACTTGACTATTCCACCGGCCCCACACCAGAGTAACCCACACCTCCGCACATATGCCACACCTATGGGTAAGTAAGGGAGGAAGACACTCTTCACCTACGTGGGACTGGTAGAGAATAGAGTGAATGCTTTCCGTGGCATGGGGGGAAGTTGTTTTGATTTCTTTCCTCTGGCCTTGTGTTGCTTTTCACAAAGCCATGAGTATCTTGGCCTTTTCCCACGGGTTTTACGATTTTCCCTACTCATGCCAGCTAACAAGTGGAGAACCCAGCTGGGTTCTGGAGAACTGGCCCACGCCCTTCTAAATCCTCATACCAGATAGGGTGATTGAACCTACAAAAGGGCCGGTGGGATCAAGCCATTCTACAGGTCTTTCTGGAATGTATCAACTCTCAGAACACATCGAATCCTAGGAGGTCCACCAGCTCACAGGCTCTTTCCCTCTAGGTCCTCACAGTCCCCCTTTCTAAAGGACGTGGTCTGCTACAGTGACTCGGTCTAGCATTGCTGCTGGAACTTGACGTGACTCAAACTGCTTGCCATTCCAGCAATGCTGCAAGGAAAGGGCACCTCAAGGGTCCTCACAGATGATTTGGGTCACTCCATCTGCCAGACCGTAGACCCAAAGATTGGGTGGAAGGCCTCCGATGCCTCCTGGCCCAGGTAGCTGGCTCTGGCATGAGCTGCTGCAAGGCTTCAGCTACTCCATCTCCCTTGACAAGCAGCAGGGACCTCAGGCCACCAACAACATCCAGTCCTGGTCTGGGGTGAGAACGGGCCCAGGTTCATGGCCAGTCTCAGGACCCAGAGATGACCGGGGCCAGCCCACAGCCCAGACTAGACACAACTGGCTGCCCTGGGGCCTGCCAAGGAAGGTGGTTTCCCCCTGAACCTTTCTGCCCCTGACAGCAACAGGCCAAACCGCATCAGCATAGGCGAAATGCCATGTAGCCCATGCTTTGGACAGATCTCAGACCCAACGCGGATGACCTTGAGCAGGCTTGGAGATTCTCAACCTCTCTTTTCTCCTCTCAACAGTAGGGCTCCTTCCTCATGACTCCATGGCATACACATACAGATCTTCATACGGGCTAGGAAGAGACAGACAGGCTATTGCTGTCCAGCGAACCACACATGTTGAAGTCACCAGTACATTTAAGCCTAGATGGGTCCTTTGGAGGTTGGTTTTAGGTTTTCAGCCAAGAACCTTTTTTCTGGGTGGGCACACAAGTCCCTCGTCGTCTTGCCCAAGTTCCCAAAGGGATGGGAGGATGCAGTCTGAGCTCCAGACCCTGCTCTTCCTGGGGCTTCACGGCGTTGAAGCTGACTATGTTGCTCCCCACCCCGCCCCCTTGTCTGCCTGCTGGAAAAGGCATCATCCCTGTCCCCGGACGAGGCCTGCACGATGCTGGAGCTCAAACAAGGCACAGTGCAGAGATGGAGACATTCCCTGCTGCTATCCTTCCCGGATAGAAGCCTCTCAATCGTCACCACCATGTTCTCCATCTATCAGATGTTCCCGTCAGCCCGGCAGGTCCGGGATCACCAGTTCCCTCGGTGAGTGCCCACCTCATAGCCAGCACAAGGGGGAGCCTTCCGTCTACTAGTTGTAGGACTTGGGAATGTCACTGCACCTCTCTGACTTTCCCTCTCCTGTCCGGAAAAGTGGAGGTGCTAAGAGGATGAACCTCGTAGGGCGACTGCAGGGAGTCATGGGAGGAAACATGGCACGCGCCTCTCTGGGGCCCGGCTCTGCAGAAAGGGCTGCTGGACATGCTGGGCGTCTTCGCGCTGAACATTTCCCTCTCCAGGGAAGACGCGTTCAGGCTCAACCCTCACAGGCCTGTGGTCCTTCTGGGTCTAGAGAAAGGAAACGGAAAGCTGGCAGCTTTCCTATTGGCAAAGGACCTCTGAGATGCCATCTAGCTGGTCCTGACTGTGGTCCTTTATGTGCCCAGGTCGAGGGGACACTGGGAGCAGGCAGAGCAGCCCAAGGGCCACTCAGGATTTGCAAAGTCCTGTTTGGGATGATTTCATTCAATCATGGCTCTTAAGCACCTAGGAATGCAGGCTCTCTCTAGTCACCAAGAGCAGTGAATGGGTAACGTAGAGACAATGTCTGGGTCTCCATTCTCGTCCCAGGGTCACATAGGCACTCTCCACATCCTAAGCACGCATGTCTAGCGTTCATCAGATGGGGCATCTCTGTGACCTACTCTAGGGATGAATGGATCCACCTCTCTTGGGACCACGAGGATGCACTCTACGATCAAGGAAGAACAGGATAGGTCTTTGGGTGCCAGAGGAGGTCCTGCTGCCTCCACAGAGCAGGGTGGGAGGCGACAGGGGATGTTGCTGGCGAGGGATGTTCAGAACCATGGATCTCCCAGGACTCTCGATTTCCATGGGAGAGCTTAGTGGGGCAGCTTCCTCTGAAGAGGCCAAAGAGTCCGAGAGAGGTGTGGACGGGATGCCAAGCACTCTGGGAAGCAGAGCCCATTGTGGGCTGAGTTGGTGCCTACAACAGCCATCCCTTGGATGGTCCATTCTTGCTCCGCCTGCCCCTATCCATATCCACCTCCGCTGACCACCACAAGTGGGGCCAAGGACAGAAAGGGTGGGGACCGGACCACTCACCCGTCGGCCTCCAACCAAAGCCCAGACACTGGTCTGCAGGGAGGATGCATGACTGAGGGGCCAAAGGACAGACCTATGGGAGGTCCCTCCCTCATCCCACGTGGTCAGCAGTCAGCAAGGACAGCTCCAGAGGGGTTGCAAGTGGGCTGGCGCCATTCTGTGGGGCCCACACCGAAAGGATGGTGCTGTGGAAGTAGCGTGGAAAAGGAAGGGAAGGCCAGGTCTCTGACTCTGCCCCACATTTGACTTTCCCCAGCACTCTGTGTCCCATCTTGGGAACCTGGCCTGAGCAGACACGGCAGGATATCGGGCAGTCCCTGCACACTGCCCATGTGGAGGTCAAGGGGGCCTATGTGCACGTCACGTGGCATGACCGGGACCTAAACACCCATGCCCCCGTTCCGCTGAGGCAGCGGGAACTTCTGCAGCTCACAGAGGCTGAGGCGGAGGGTAAGGGGCATTGCAAGCTGGGAAGGCCATCTGGGATGGGGCTCATGGGCTGGGTATTCCTTGAAAGGCCATGGGATCCGTCCTGTTCAGGGAAAGGCACATGGAGTGTCAGTGATGTGGCTGAATCGTTCCCCTTACTCCCACCCCCGTGTCCGCTATGCGACGCGTTCCAGCAGCTGAGCCGGCCAAAGAGCCTCCCATGGAGCGAGAGGCAACCCTGGCTCTGCATCAGCCATCACCTTCAGGGTCCGAGCCAGCCTCCCCTCCACCGGCTGCTCCAGAACTGGAACAGGGGCTCCTAGGTTACGGATGGTCGCCGGGTCCTGAGGCACAGACGGCTGGGCCATCGGCTTGCCTGGGAGTTTGCACGCCAGCTGTCGCAGGTGCCACTGAGCCCATTCCAGCCGCAGAGGCATCCTGCCAACCCAAGAAGCGGCTCAAAGAGAAGGAGCCTGACCTCCTGGACTTCCCTCCCAAGCTGGTGGCAGAGCAGCTCACCTACATGGATGCGGTGAGCAGCTGGGCCCCCAGGGTAGGAGGGCAGGGCCGGCTTTTCTTCTGCTCTCCGCTGCCCTATACCGGCTTTTCCCTGATGTGGACTCCTAGGATATAGGGCCAGATCTCAGCTGCAGCCCTAACCGACCGGGGAAACCCATCAGGGTTTTTAGACCTGAGCTTTCACTGTCCAGCTGCGGACTGTGGAGACAGGCACTGAGAAGGACTGAGGCAGAGGTACCACGCAGATGCAATGACTCAGAAGCGAGAGCCCGTAAATGGGAAGGCTCTGGTCCCCCGCGGGGAGGAGGGCAGCTCCCTGTGTGCAATCCCGTCCATGGGTCGCCCACCCATCTGCCTGGGAGCCTGAGCACCATCAACCTGGCTTAGGCATCTGATGCGTCCTGAAGGACAGGCTAGACACGGAAAGCCATGCTTTCAGCCACCAGGTGACAATGGGCACCTGTAAGGAGACAGGGACTGCAGGGATGAGCATTTGGAGGAGGAGATGCCCCCTTGGGAGCACCACCTGGTGCGGCCCCCTGGACATGGAATGATCAGGGTGCACACGCCTTCCTCCCTTCCCTTGCCTCTCTTGGCTCCTGGGGCATCCCGCACTGGCTTCCCTCGGAGAAGAAGAGGGGCATGAAATGCAGGCTCTCTAAGCAGGCTCCGGCCACATTCGCAGCCTCCTGAGCTCCAGCTCTGACCTGGGACCCCTCCCGAGGACATGAGTCTTGCATGGGCGAACATGTGTGGGGCTCAACACACCTCCCCCTGTCCCCTAGGAGCTGTTCAAGAAGGTGGTGCCCCATCAGTGCCTGGGCTCCGTCTGGTCCCGGAGGAACAGGCCTGGCAACGAGCACCTGGCACCCACAGTCCGGGCCACCATCGCCCACTTCAATGCTGTGGCCAGCTGCATCGTCACCACGTGCCTTGGCGACCCAAGCATGACAGCCCGGGACAGGGCCGTGGTGGTGGGCCACTGGATCCGGGTGGCCAAGGTATGCTGTGGGAGGCCCAGCTCCCTGAGGCTCGCCTGAGCCTCGGGAACTGCTCTTCTGTCTCGCTCCCTTCTCAGGGCTGAAGGCCCTGCTCTAAGGCCTGTGGTCCCTAGGCTCTTCCTCCCGGGGGCATGGCCCAACGTTGGGACGCTCAGTTCCCACGTGACGCCTCCTTTGCAGTGAGGGAAAATCCTCCCTCTCGCCAGCAGTGTTCCTCTTTAGGGCTGACCTGTGCCCTTCTGCAGCTCCCTGGACATCAGCTTCACCCGTGGGGGAGCCCTAAACCGAGGGGGGCACTAAAGCTCTCGAGCATCTGGGGCTCCTGCTCTCCCACTGACAGCTCCTTCTCCTCCCTCCCCCAGGCCTGTCAGATCCTAGGGAACTACTCCTCCCTGCGTGCCATCCTGGCGGCTCTGCAGAGTGCCTCCCTCCACCGCCTGCAGAGGACATGGGACAACGTCTCCAGGTGAGGAGGCTTCTCTGCAGGAGGGGCCAGGATGGAGGCGGGATCTCCCACAGGCCTGTCCTTTGCCCCCCTCAGTCAGCTTGGACCTCCTGGGAGGCAGCAAACCCTGACCAAAGGACCTGGGCCCGGGGCTGCTCCTCTCAGCCTTCCTGGGGAACAGGCCACCAGGCCTCCTGCTTGAGAAATCCAATGTCCTCCATGCCCCACCCTGGCCTCAGCTGAATTCCATATTTCCACGTGGTGACTTGGCAGCCACTGAAGTCTCTGCCCATGGTTCAGCCAGAACCCCACCCAAACCGAGCTGTTCAATTAAGCTGGGAAGGGACGCCCAGGGGGACGCCCAGGAGAACGCCCTCCCATGTCCTACGAAGACCCCAGTGCTCAGAGCAGCCCAGAGCAAACCCTCAGCCAGCCCCGTGGACATGCGGGGCTGCTCCAAGAAAAGGGACTCGCACTCTACCCTGCCACGTTAGGACTCCCCTGAGCCTAACTTCTTTCCCTCTCTTCAGGAAGAGCTTCCGAACATTCCAACAGCTCTGCACAGAAGGCAACCCCCAGGGCAGGGAACTACTCATCAAGGTAGCACGGGAGGTGCAGGGCTCCAAGGACAGGAGAGGGGTGGGAGGAGGCGTGATCCTGTGTGGATGAAGTAGGGAATGGCCTGAAGCATTCCTCGGGGAGCAGAAGCCTTTGGCAGGAATGTGCTGACAGCCTGGGCTGAAGATTCCCCCTGGGGCTGGGACAAGCGGGTGCTGCCCATCCAGACTCCCTAGGCTAGATTTCAGGTCTCTCTGTGTCCATCCATCGAGAAGGTCCACATGGGGGCCCACATGAACGCGGACAGCCCAGAGGACAGGCCCCTGCTCACAGATGGGGTGGGGATGGGTTGTGGGCCACAAAAATGATGATCCTAAGAGGATCCTGAGTGCTCAGGAGACCACAGGAGGTAGGTGGAGTTCCCCCTTCTGCCCATGGGAAAACAGGCTCAGGGAGGCCAGGCTCCAAGCTCCAGGTCCCCCATGGACTGAATGGGGGAGCTGAGATTGTTCTAGAAGGACTCGTGGCATGCTTCAGGGGAATGGAGCGTCAGTATCAGCAGACGTAGGTCGGACGTCTAGGGTCTGCAGTCCAAGACGGTGGGCGCAAGGGGACTGAGGCTATTCTGCTCTCAAGGATCTTGTCCTTGGCCCTCTAGAAGCGGCCCTCGAACAAACTGGCCAGCCTGGTGAGGCAGCTGCAGAGAGCGCGGAAGGGGCTGCCCAAGAAGGTGAGTGTGCCTGAGGGACAGGGCCTCCAAGGCCAGGGGAGAGGGGCTCCTCCCTGAGGGCTAGAAGCGTCCAGATCAGGACAGGTGGGACCTGCCACTCCAGCTCCACCTCCTGCCTGCCGCCACAGTTGCTCAATGTCTTCTTTCCTGGGGACCAGGAGGAAGGAGTCTAGCAGGCTGGGTAGAGAATGGATTTGGGGCTGGGGAGGGGCCCGGGGCTCCATAGCCAGGGGGTTTTTTGAATTTCAAAAAGCAGGCCCTGGAGGGGATTAGGAGGAGTCTGATGTTCTGGGAGGGTGAGGGGAATGCGAATCCAGGGGAAGCAACTAAGGGTCCTAGGCCCTTTTCCATGTGGGAAAGTGGGGTGGGCCAGGACGCTGAAGTCTTTTCGGGGAGGGCCCCTGTGGGCACCAGACAGCAGGGACTCATCCCAAACCTACCCCTCATGACACAGGGTGTCGTCCCATACCTTGGCACTTTCCTCTCCGACCTGGTGGTGCTTGATACAGCAATGGAGGACTACCTGGAGGTGGGTGAGCCTGAGGATTGTGGAGGAGGGACCAGAGTCCTGAGGACAGGGAGCAGAGAGTCCCCGGACTGAGCCCTGAGCTCTGAGTCCTTCGGAGACCTCCCTTCCCCACAGCCTCACAGCCGCCCCTAAGAACTGGCATCTCTTGCCCATCTCAGTGCTGAGGGAAGGGAGTCTGCGCCCATCTCAGTGCTGAGGGAAGGGAGTCTGCACCCAGACGGGTGGCCCAAGACTGGGGAAGCACCAGCGCATCCTGAAGGTGAAGCTGCATGCGCTCTGTGTGCATGGGCTGCAGCCTCTCCCTCAGACCTTGCCTGTCGGGGACAGTGAAGTCAGGACCCTGCACATCAGCCACACTTCAGGAGCCCAGCAGATCCTGCCTGCCTGAGGCGTCTGCCGCTCCCTTCAGTCACCACAGAGTGTTGTGCTGCAGGGTGCTGACCGGGAGCCCTTTCACCATCCCCCAGTCTTCCTTCCTCTGGACCCCAGGGCTTGCCCTAACCCCAGTCTCATTGTGTGTGTGGCTTGGCGGCCCACTCCGGGGTCCTGGCCTACGCGCAGCCTCAGAACGGGTGGGTGTAAGGTGCTAGGACTGACCGGGGGCCTCTTTCTGAAGGACAATGGTTGTCTACTTTCCAGGGCAATGAGATCAACCACCGCAAAAAGAATAAGGTGAGCATACGTAGCCCTGGCTGTAGGGAAGGGCAGGCAGACCCTATCAGAGACGCCCCTGGGAAGAACATTGCTTGGCTCCATCCACTCCCCTCCATCTCCCATTTCCTGGGACAGGTTGCTAAGAATGAAGTGCAAGACCCATCGAGTCAGTCAGTAGGGATCCAGAAGGGCATCAAGGAGAACTTCCCTTGATGGAGGAGGGGCTAATTCTACTAGCCTCTGAGAACAGTTTGGGACCAGACGAAGTTGCATGCAGGAGGGTGGTCATGTGTGCCAAGACCCAGGACCCGACCCCTGTCCCGCTGCTCGGCCCTCACCTGGCCCTGTAGCTTCCCCACCCAGGCTCAGGGTGCATCCTGTGCCTCTGTCCCGGCCCAGGAATACCGAGTCCTCACGGACATCATGCTGCTCCAGGCGGCGGCAGAGAATTACTGCCTAGAGCCCCAGCATCCATTCACGGCCTGGTTCTGGGCTGTGGAGCGGCTCAGCGAGGAGGACAGGTGAGGCCCACTCAGGAGCTGGGTCAGGCGACGTCGGGGTGGACTCTTTCTGCTGGCCCCGCCTGGGATCCTCCTTCTAGGGCTCCCTGGGCAGCCAGACACCAGCTGTGGGAAAACCCTGGGAGGGACTCCTGAATGCCAGCTGCTGCTCAACTCACAGGTGTCCCTCTGTCCTTAGCTACAACCTGTCATGCCAGCTGGAGCCGCGGTCCTAGCTGGCCAGCAGAACACAAGCACCAGGACCACTGGCTACAGCCACCATCAGACCTGAACCCGTGCACACTGGCTGAGCCAAGGATTGCCCCTCGGCCCCTGGGCTACTTGTGGTGCACGAGCCCCATCCGCTGCTCAACACCCCTTCCTCTCCCCTACAGAATTACTTGTTCTGGAAGGGGCAATATTGAATATAATTAAAGGGTTGTTATTTAACCACAACCACCACCACCACAACAACAAAAAGGAATGAGAACCCTTGGGATTAAAGTTTTCTTACCCAAATAATAATAGTAGTAGTAGTAATAATAATAATAATAATAATAATAATAATAATAATAATAAAGGTTTTTATTTTCTCCTCTACCTGCCCACGTGTGCGTTTGGTTCTTTTATTTCCTACGGTAATGTACAACGTGTACAGACTCTCTTCTTCATTCCTGAACCCAGAAATCTTACAGAGTCAGCAGCTATTCAATGGGGCAGAAAGGAGAGGAGCCAGCCCTCCTCACTTCTGGTGGCACTACTCATTACTGGTGGCACCTCCCAATGCCGTTTCCTCAGAGGACAGGTTCATTTCTGTGTCAGGCATCTGGGCAAACAGCAGACACAGCCCTCAGGACCCCTGAGATGGAGACGTTGCAGGTCCTTCCCCAGGAAGGCAACAAACCCTGACCAGGCGAGTCCTGGAGAGTTCCTTCCCCTCCCCAGAACTATGTGCTGCCCAGGAGAGGGGCTGCTACTCTACCCTCTAAAGCAAGGAGGACGATGTCTTGCTTCCTTGGGGATATGCTACGTGTGCGTGTGTTTGTGCGGGTTTGGACCCAGTATTTGGGACTGACGGTTGTCGAGTTCAGTCTCCTGAATTGCATCAGCACGATGTAGGGAAAACACATGCAAAGAGATTCAACCCTGCCTGTGGAAGCTCCAAAATCTGAGGAAGATATTTTGTAAATGGAAGAAGGGCAGGCAGGACGTCCCGTCCTCAGTTTCCCTAGAGGCTCTCCAGGTTCACCCTTTACCAAGACTGGAATCCCCCTGGGATCCTTATCCAGGATCTCTGGATTCCTTTTCCCTGCTTCTTTTGGGTGAGGCTGGAGAAAAACGAAAGAAACTGGGAGGTGTCTCTGGCTCTATTCACGTCTATGCTGACCTAGGAGCTAGGATGTCCAGCCATCCTGCATTTCCTTACGCAGTTCTTGGCAAGGCCGTGGGGCCCTTCAGGCCCCTGACCCTCTTGGTCAGGTCCATGGTAGCCACTGCTCCCTGGCTGGGGCCTGATGGAGCAGAGATTGGTTCTCCCTTGCCAGGATAAAGGTTCAGATCCTTGACCAGAGAAACCCCACACTCTCCTGGCTGGCCAAGGGCACTGTCAGGTCCAGGTGGTTCTGAAGTCCCTGGTCTCCATCATCCACCAGGTGACACACCCATGTTCCACTCACTTGTCTGAAATGGGGAACTCGCCTGACGCGGTAGACCAACACACACATGGAATGTGAGCAGGGGAGAAGCGTCTATCATGCAAATGGATGCGAAACGAAGCAAGGGTAGGAATCCTTCTCTCCAGACACAACAGACTCTGAACCAAAGGGGGGAGGTACGAAGCCACAGAGAAGGACACTACTTCCTCGCAAGGGAGGCCATGTAATAGGAGAGAACATCTCGAAATATGTAGACACGCACCATGGGAGCACCCAAAGGCATCCAACAGTGCATAACAAACATAAAGTCACCTTTGACAGCCGTACCATGCAGTGGGGGACTCTAACACCCCACATCTGCTAATGGACACAGGATCCAAACTGACAATCAACAGGGAATCTATGGCTTTGAGGGATGCACCCGTTTCAACACGTAGATGCAGAACCTTCCACCCTGAAACCGCAGCATCCGCAGTGCTGGATTTCCAGTGCACATGGAACATTCTCCAGAGTAGATCACACGTTAGGGCACAACCCAAGTCTCAACAAACTCCAAAAGATGGATATCATCCCACGCATCTTTTCTCAGCACGATGCTACGGAACGCCAAATGAACCCTAAGAGCAACCCTGGAGAGACCACGAATCCATGGAAGTTCAATTACATGCTACCCAACCAGCACTGGGTCAACCCGGAATCCAAAGAGGATGTCCAAAATTACATGGAAGCAAAAGGACACGCCAAGGGTCCCCAACCTTGCAGATACAGCGCCAGGGAATCTAAGAAGACAGGATCCAGCACCACAAGAAAAATCCCCAATACCATCAGCTGACACATAAGGACCTAGCCAAAGCACAACACAGAGCTCCTGAGCAGTCGCTCAGCCTGGGCGAGTTGGAGCTCCTGCTGTTGGGTGCAGGCTTAGCTTCCATCTCGACTCTAAGTCCCAGCCTGGGGGGTGTTCTTTCCTTTCTCCCAGGACCATCCCCACCAGGGCCACTGGGGAATCAACCCTTCAGGGGGTTCTCGGCAGAGAGAAATGGCCCAAAGGGCCCAGGAAACAACCACCCCTTCCCCACTGGTGGATCAAGGTGGCCCATTAGCGCTCCCTCTGTGGAACATTCCACAGTGCTTTTGGGGGGACGACCCTCTCAGGCTCTGATGCCCAGGGTTTCTCGGCAAAGGGCAGATTCCGACTGAGTACCCCTGGGAGGGACCTGACACTCTGCACTTCCAGCATGCTCGCAGCTAATGCCCCGGCCACCTGTCCCCGGAGCACACGGAGAGACAACTTGCCAGCGGACCAGTGGACAAAACGTCCTCTCTTTCACCACCAGGAAGAGATCGATGCGCAACCGTCTGGCAGCCACAAAGAGGTGTTTGATTGTCAGGAAGATCAACAGCCAGGCAGGGCTTGGTCCACCCCCACAGGCCTCTCCTCCTCTTCTCCTCCAGAGTATAGGGAGGCAGGATGGCAGGAAAGACAGTTTGTTCAGTGGAAGCGAAATCCTGAGCTTGAGTCCCTTTCTCCCTAGTAGCCTGGGCACTCCTACGCTGCTTCCACTGTGGCCTCTGTGCAAGGCCATTCGAAACACCAGTGCTGGCTTGCGAAGTTCCGGGATACTGGGCAGAAAGCGATGGAACACAAGAGAGTCCCAGGGAAGTGACAACGGGTTTGGTCATGAAAGCTTGAAGCTGTCAAAGACCATCTCTTGCCCTATGTTCCCTTGGTCAGAAACCTTTCAGCAACCGCTCAGAGGAGAGACAGGCAGGTACAGAGCAGGGATGGGGAACCCTGGGAGCCACTGTGGACCGAACCGTGGGTGTTTTGTTAACATGGGCTTTGATTCATGTGTGACTTTTCAGAAACAGAAAAGAATAAAGGGAATCAGGAAACAGAGGCAATCAAAAACACCGGCTCAAATATAGGGAACATACTGTTGGGAACCAGGTGGGCGGATGGGTGGAAGAGGGGGTGGGGATTAAGAAGACACTTACTGTGCTGAGCACCGAGTCACATACAGAATTCCTGAATCCCTACTCTTCAACTGAAACGACGAAAATACTGTACGTCCATTAGACTGTATTTTCAAAATTGTCTTTGAAAGGTGGGTATTAGGAGACCAAAATGAGATTACGCTCTGAGAGTTTCCCAATCAGGTCTCCTCAGGCTGTACGTGAATGCACCTTAAAGATCAGTGAAAGAGCCCAAAGACAAAAGTGACATCTGTTGATATGGAAAGGCCAGTGCCCACCTCTGTGATCACAGAAAACACACACCTTCCTATGATATTGGCTGTCGTAAAAGCATTTCACCGACGTCCCCTTGGAGCTACGCTCCTCTGGTATTTCCATTCTCCTTGGTTGTGTGTCCTCATGGAGTAGTTGAAGGGAATATTGCTACCCCGTGTTTGGTGGACTAAACCAAAGCTGGCTATTTCTAGCCCCTGGAAGACTGAGCTAAAGGGCCTTCTGGAAAACATTGCACAACTGGATCTCTCATCGTCTTCCAGAGAAGGAAAGGGAGGCCCCAAAGGGCACCAGTGGAACAGGAACACAGAGGAGGTTCTCCTGACACCAGCATCAGGATCCCAACTCCCTGAGCAAGAATGAAGAACCCCCGTCCCCCCACACACAATGGACACATATCACTGGAATGGGTCAGTTCCCAGGAAAAGCGAAATGCGGCCAAACATGGGAAGGTACACAATAACCTCACTGAAAGAAAGCCCACTGGGATCCCCTGCCCTGGGTCTTAAGTTCCACCTATGCATGAAGCCATTTGATAATCACAGGGGAAGGGAGGGAAAACTGAATGGGAAGCCACCAGAGAGGGAGAAAAACGATGCGAGGCTCTTCTCTAAGAAACAAGCAGAGGAGCCTAACAAATAGCAGGGAGCACATGGGGAGTTAGAGAGGAGAAGGGAGTTAGGGAAAACTGGAAGGGGAGGTGAACCTTGAGAGACTATAGACTCTGGAAAACAATCTGAGGGTTTTGAAGGGGCGGGGGCGTGGGAGGTCGGGGTACCAGGTGGTGGGTATTATAGAGGGCACGGATTGCACGGAGCACTGGGGGTGGTGCAAAAATAATGAATACTGTTATCCTGAAAATAAAGAAAAATTAAATTAAAAAAAAAAGCAAAGAAACAAGCAGAGGGTTGCTGGAGGGGAGGTGGGTGCGGGTATGGGACAATTCGGGCAGGAGCATAAAGGAGGGCATGCGATGGGATGAGCACTGGGGGTGAAACGCAACTGATGAACAGCTGGGCACTACCTCGGAAGCTGATGAGGAACTGTACGGTGGCTTACTGACTTTCCACAACAACAACAAAATACAATCCAAGGTTCTGTGTTTCCTTGATTTTCAATGTGGAAAATACGGGATGATTTCTTTTCTTCCCTCAAGCAAGGAAATGACATAGCCTATTCACGAAAAGGCAATGCTCAGGACATTCTACCCCTTTCAGCCCTAAAGAGGTTTTTCAAACAGGCTTTCACCAGTTGCAGTCCTCATGCCCTTCTAGTCATTTCGGAGCACTCTTGACAGGGGGCAAACCCTTTTTTTCTTCAAGGTGACTCACCCCAAGCAGGTAATATCCCTATGTGCCACAGGAGTGACTACAGGTGCGCCCCCCCCCCAACCTTTCCAAGGGCCTCACTACAAGTTTTCCAGAAAGGTGGCATGAATAGTACTGGCTGGAAGGTGGATGCTGCATGACATCCATCCCTTTGTTCACTTGAGGGATGACTAGGGGCAAAGTCTCCATCTCAGTCGTGGACGTGCCAGAGCTCTCCAGCTCCCCTTCAGACACGGCCCTGCCCTCTCTCCCATAGAAGAACCTGCAGAACTACGTGACCATGAACTGGGAACACACAACAAGGGTACAAAGGTCTTACCTGAATTCAGCTCAGCATGGCAATGACAGACTGGTCCCTCTTGGAGGTTGTTCCCAGTGTCCTTGAGGCATTCGAACCCCTTCTTGGCGGCTGACTCCAGACAGTGGCTCACCTGTCACAGTGGCTCATGATAGAGGGATGAGAAGTTCCTCGGAGACAGGTGTCACCACACCACTATCATCACCCTTTGTCGTGGAATAAATCTATGTCCCTCGTCGGATTAAGAAACCCTTCAAACAGGACTGGAGCAGGTGGCAATAAAAGGCTCCCTTTGAAGAAGGGCTGAGCTTGGGGACATGTCCAGTCCTATGTCTCACTGCTGCCATCACCACACACAGTGGTGCCCCAAATGGGCAGGGTACCATTTCCAGTACACGGCTCCTGCTCGCCCAAGGTACCTATTCCTATCATCGCGCCATCGCATCTGGTCAGGACCCCAGCATTAGGCCTGTGCGTCTCCAGTTCCTGCTGCTGCCTGCCTCCACCAGCGATCCTGTTTCCTCTCTGAATTCCGAGCGCCGCAGCATCCATCTTCCTCACCTTCACAAAACAGGATTGTGCAATGATTTCATGGATACGACCTGCAAGGCACAGGATGGAAAAGAAAAGGAAACTCACACCCTGGACATTCAGGATACTTAAAATCTTTGTGACTTGAATGACGTTATCAACCAAGGGAAAGCACAGTCCAGAAGTCGGGAAAGCATGTTTGCAAACCATGGATCTGGCAGGTTCTCAATATCCACAATATCTAGAGATCCCAGGAACTCAACAACATCAACAACAAGAGAAAAACAAGTCAAATGTGATGTGTGAATGTACACATGGGCAAGAGACATAACCTCAAAGCTATACGCAAGGAAGGAAATTGCAAGCAATGAGATACCTTTATGAATCCATGAGGTTGGCTCCCCATGGAAAAAGAAAAACAAAACAAAACACAACAAAGCAAAACAAAACAAAACAAAACACTCGGGAGAAAGGAAAAGACCAAGCCATGGCAAAGATAAAGAGAATTAGGAACCTTGCTGATTGGGTGTGGTAGGAATGTTTAAGGGCATGCTTGTGAAATCAGTATGACAGCTCTTCACAAAAATCAACTTGAGTGGGACACCTGGGTGGCTCAGTCTGTTGAGGTCTCAGGATCCTGGGATGGAGTCCCACATCGGGCTTCTTGCTCAGCCGGGAGCCTGCTTCTCCCCTGCCTGCTCTGCCTGCCACTTCTCCTGCTTCTGCATGCCTCTTTCTCACGCTGACAAATGAATAAATAAACCGTTTTTAAAAAATCAACTTTCGCACTACCATGTGTTTTAGTACTTGCCCTTCTGTGCTAGGTACCCACATTCATGAACAGGATAGTATGGTCCTGGAGACTTATCTGAGCACACCTTCTCATGGCAGCATGGTTCCTAAAAGCTAACCCATGAACGCAATCCAAGTATCTGTCCAGGGAGGAACAGATGTTGTATATACAGACGTTGGGATAGTATTCATTCGCTAAAGAGGACAAAAACATTGACATGCGCCACCCCGTGGGCGAACGTTGAGGAGGGTGTGCTAAGTGAGAGGAGTATGCATGAAGATAACCAACTTGGACTCCACTCTTAGGACCTACCTAGAGTGGACTCCGAAGGACAGAAAGTAGAATGGTGTTTGCCAAGGGCTGGAAGGAGGCGCTCGCGGGAAGAGTCTGACGCATGCTAAAGAGCTTTAGATGGACAAGATGCCAAGGAGATGGGAAGGTGGGTTCCAGGGAGCTTGGGACAAAGACATTAATGCTTTTTAAGACATTTAGAATGTACTCCGTGAACTTCATGGACTTCACGACCTAAAAATAAATTGCACTGAAAAGCTGCAAAGATGGAGAAATGAACACAGGACCATTTCATCTGGCCCTTTATACCCTTTCCAGGTAGGTCCTCTCTCAGCCATTCGACTTCTGCCATTTTCCTTGAGACAACATGGAGCCAACAAAATGTCCTTCTGTGCCTACTTCGAGGTTGAAAGACAGAATTGCCCCACCCGGGACAACTTTATGTGAGAAGGTATTTTTCAGAGTTAATTTCTTGAGACCTGTTATTCCTTGATCATGTTTTCAAACAGAACCCAAACTGAACATTCTCCTTCGTCTGCTTGATTTTTCCTTCCCTGATTTTTTCCCCCCACTCAGAACCCATTGTTGATGCAAGGGCTTGGGTGTTCCTATGCCTGTCGTCATCTACTGACTTTAGCTTCTGCTGTTTCCAGTTTTGCTTACGTGTCATTCCTTTACCAAGTCAACTTTCCCGAGGCTCATTATGAATAGTAAAATATTTTCGGCCCCAGTTGGATTGAAAGAACTGACATCGAGCACTGTGCACGTCTCAGCTACACAACACAATGACTTCATGTTCCTAGGCCCTAAAAGGATGACCAGAATAAGCGGTGTTCACAAGGATTCCTGACCATGGGGGTGGGCGCAGGGAGTTCTTGGCCATATTCCTTGGCTGTCTAGGAGTATGTTCCCAGGCGTGGAACTCTGGGATCCTACGGTAGATTGTTGGTTGGGAGCATAGGAGCTAACAAATGCCGGTGAGGACAGGGAGAACAGGGAACCCTTGGACACCATCCGTGGGAATGCACACTGGCACAAGTCACTGTGCAACACAGTATGGAGGGTCCCACAGTCTAGAGATGGACCAACGCACCAAACAGTGCCATGCGAAAGAAAAGAGCAAGCGTTCCGTGAGACAAACGAAGAATACTCTGAAAGAGGGCTGCAGAGTCATTGGAGAGAAAGGCCCGAAAGGCCTCACTGAGGGGGACAGCGCTGAGGACAGAATAAAAACAAGGGAGCTAGTCCCACACAAGTCTGGCTGCCCTGTGTCATGAAGAGGGAAGGCACCTCTGCCTTAGAGCCTCACTACCAGAAGCTGGGTTGGCCAGAGGACATGAAAGAGGCATCCAGTGTGGCTGGAGAGCAACTGGGAGCAGAGCAGAGGGTGGTGAGGAAGGCAGGGACAGGGCCTCAGGCCTGGGAGACAGGTAGCGATCTCTTGTCCCTCTGCAACGGCATTGCCCCAATACCCTGCATCTTCAAATGCATGGACTGAATGCCCCACAGTTGTTGCAGAAGAGGAATGGAGGCACAATTCCGCATGCTTCCTCCACATCACCATACTTGTGAGCCCGTGGTTGTAACTGAGGCTGGACTAGCAGAGGATTTTCCCCAACTTAGCACCCATCATTCGGGGAGCCATTCAACTCAGAATCTGAGTTTCTGGGCGCATGTTGGCCTTGCCACTGCCTCCGATCCTGGCACTGTGAGCCTCGATAGATGGCAGCGCCAACCATCTGGGCATGTTTTTCGCTTCAGATTCCGAGAAGAAAAGGGGAACAAGGGAGAAGTGGACCATGAGCAAAGAAACTAGGAAGTGCGAAACTCCTTGCCTGACATCTAGAGAAACACGAGGCATGCTATTTCATCACGTTGAGTAAGTACATCGCGTGGCTCAGAAGCCACTCGCTAACCACCCAGAGCTTGCAGAGTGATGCCTCCACCACAGGTCAGGATCCCTGGGAGCCACTGTGAAGGCTGCTCCCCTCATATACCAGAACGAGGGAAAGAGGTCTCCTTCTAAAGCTATGTGGGAAACAACTGAACCGTTTCACTACCGAGGATGACAAAGTCTGCATCTTCGTGCATTTCCACCCCATCATGGTGCCCCATTATAATGACGCCAAGAGGGAAAGGGACGGTTCCAAAACGACACAAAGCCGGGACCCAGGCCTCCTCGCAGCGTTCCTCCAGGCCACGTCCCACCCCTTCCTGCAATTCATCTGGCCTTCTATGTGTGCCTCTGATTTCCCGTGACACCGTCGCACACATACCACAAATACGGTCTACATACACCCTAAGATGTCCCAAGGAACTAGATTCTCCCTGGTCCCCACTATGCAGGTTGGGAATGTGGGCACTAGGGGAGACACACAATGACTGAGGACACAGGAGTGGGAAAGGACAGAGAACAAACGTCTGACTTCAGCTCTGTCTCCTGAAAGGGAGGACCTGAGTGCCAATTCCAGAGCATGGTGCCTCTGGCACTTTTGGCTCATTGTGTACAGTCCCGGGGAAGAGAGGTCAAGAGCCAAGTGAAGGGGCTGCAGAGAGGGGGTGACTTTAGGAAGGGCCCCAGGTATTAGAATCCTGAAAGCGTGACCTCATATTCTTCATGATAGGCCCCAACTGAACTTAGAACTCTGGCAACCAGGCACCCACTTTCAAAGGGCAACCTGCTCTCCAGCACACTTGAGTGGAGACCTTCGACAGAACACCATGTTCAGTTGTTGTCTTCCTACTTCCAGGGGTGCTGGGCCCACAGGAGCCCAGAGCCAGAGACATGACTGCAGTTGCAGACAGTGCTTCAGCCCTCTTTTCCGAAGCTTCTGGTCATGGGGCCGGAGACAACAACAGGTAACACAAGGCAGCTCGGGGCAGCCCACTGGAGAGTGGGCAACAACTGTGGTCCCACCTCAGCGGGCACACACCACTGTCCCTTACTGTGTGGGAGCGCATCTCTCTCTCTCTCTCTCTCTCTCTCTCTCTCTCCCTGTTTGTGTGTGTGTGTGTGTGTGTGTGTGTATGTGTGTGTGTTTGTAGAAGTGGGGACAGGGGATGAGGGATATGCCCTTCCTGGGCAGAAGCAAGCTGCCTGGTGTTGGAGGCTGGACCCATCTGTCATGTTCATACCCCAGGTCATAGCAGGCTGGATGAAAAGGGGAGGGTGACACAATGATAAGGCTCATGGTAGTCATGAGCCTTAGAGTGTCCTCTGGCTACGTCCTTGCTCGATGTCTTTTCAGCCATCCCTCTTAGCCTGAACTGGAGAACACGATGTCTAGTGGGGGTGTCCCCTGGTGGCAATGTTCCGGGAGGCTGCTAATGGCTCTTGGCCCTGTGTCTATGGGGCACTGCCTTTTCAGAGCTGCACCCCAGAGACTGTGAATGAGCTGGCTGGGGACTTCAATGACTCCAACTCGCTGGACAAGGGTCAGGTGTCCCAGGCCACCCAGGATCAGTGCTGCTCTGAGGTGAGAATAGGAAGAAGCTCCTCCACACCCAGGGCCCCCATGCAACGATGGGGACAAACCTGGGGCCTTCCCAGAGTGTTTCCACTTGACTATTCCACCGGCCCCACCCCAGAGTAACCCACACCTCCGCACATATGCCACACCTATGGGTAAGTAAGGGAGGAAGACACTCTTCACCTACGTGGGACTGGTA